>NW_017100606.1:90357-107504 GCF_001263275.1 Habropoda laboriosa
AAAGTAGACCTTTTTATACTAAAAAAATTTTAAAGAAATCAATATGTTATGAAACGAAAATTTTTCCATTGTTTACATTTTGATATGGTGCAATACAAGTGCTTCCTTTTGACCGACATAAAGAGCAAATAATTGTTTCATGAAAAGAGCATAATGAAAAGAATAACTACTCGAAAAAACATACCAACATCGTTCATTTTATTTATATTATCTGCTTTTTTTAATTGAGTGTGAATAGATTCATGTAGCATTTATCTTATTGAAGTTAGTTAAAGAATAACTAATTTCAAGGAATACAACATTTTTTGTTAGAGGACACAGATTCATTTTTCAACATGATAATATTACACGACGACGAATACTACAGAATTCGAAGACCTCCACCTGACTTAGGACCTCTTCGAAACTTTTTGCGTTTTATTTGGGATAAAGATCGAAAAGCGTTTCTCGACAGAACAGCCGCAGAATGGGGTAACAGTCGTAATAATTTGAAGCTTTGCATTTTTATTTTATCCTAAACGTTAACAATTGTACAATTATACATGGTTATTCGTAAATATTGAACGTGCCTTGGGAAAAGCTAAAATAAATTCATGGAACAAGCCTGAAAATTAATATGGCTGAGAATGCATTGTGTCAATTTAGCTTCGTCCGCTTTTTTTTGTCTATTTTGTGATGTTTTGCAGAGAAACATTTCCTTGAAAATCTATTAACGCATATTTAAAATTTAGGTCAATTAGGAATATTTTACTTGTGCTTCTTCGCCGTTCTGGGTTCAATATTCGCGATACAAATGAAGATCAGCATAGACTATGTTTCTCAATTAGAGAAACCGTTTTTTCAATACGCCGGTGTATCCTCGAACTCTCTTTTTGGAAAAAATTTACGCCTGGCGCGTTCAACCTTTGATAGTCCAGGTATAGAAATGCAACACTTTAACAAAAAAGAAAAAAAAAAAATGTTACGTTAAAAATATTTCACAAAAGAATGTATGTAAATAAGTATGGAGTTAATGTAAACTACATTTAAATGATAAATTAGCATCGTATCATTTTCATAACTTCATTCGGTATAAGAATAATTTCAAAGTTAATGTTAAATAAATTTAATAAATAATAGAAGTAACGCATATGTACACTCTGTCCAATTTAAGAATAACCTCGCTCTCGGACCGATTTTCGTCCGTTCTGCGCATAGACAGAGGGCGCAGCAGAGGGTAAGACGGAGAAAAACGTAGGCGGTTAAGTTTGGACGTTCCAGCCCTGCCTTAGGCACGTCCCATGCGCGAAGCGAGGTTATTCTTAAATTGGACAGAGTATAGATATTAAGTAAAATTTTTCTAAAGGGATAGTTTTTAAACCAAACAGCATGTCAGCTACATCGCCCCTTATTTCTGTGAGTAACACGACAAGCAGAACCCGATCAAAAAGATATATTCGAGCGTTGTCTGATTTTCTACGAGGTATTGTAAACAATATTTTGTGTACCGTATAACTTGTAACATTTTATAGGGTGAGCCACGTAAGACGGATCATCTAATTATCTTCTCTAGCTATGGTAGTACGAGAACATTTTTATACGTAATCTAAATGGTTTCAAAAGTTGAATAAGATGGAAGAAACAACTTTTTATAGATGCCATTTCTTTCTGTTTTCTTTTTAAAGTCACGTACGTTTTTTTTATTGAGGTGCATTTAAACATGCATAATAATATGACCTTAAAATGACCTTGGACTCTAAAATTTTAAACAGAACGTGAAATTTCCTTTCACTTTTTGCCATTTCTTAGATCAAAAATTTTTTCTTTCGTCCTATTCATCCTTTGAAACTATTTAAAATATGTATAAAAATTTTCTCCTACCACCACAGCTAGAGAAAATAATTAGATGGCCTGTTTTATGTGGCCCACACTGTACATATCCCCTTCATTTTTATTTCTTCTTAACAAGATAATTCGTTGCATTTCTAAAGCGATTATATCTTTTTCAATTATAAAACCGTTGTTAAAATGCTCAATATATGATTTTATATTTAGAGTATGAAAAAGATACATCAAATTATAATTTAAATTGTCCGAATGAATATTCGAAAATGGATCGTACCGAGAAACCTTGCTACTTCGATATAAAAAGTCTTGGAAAATGCAGCGAATCTCCATACGGATATACGAAACCCTTGCAACCTTGTGTTCTCATTAAATTTAACAAGGTAGGATCTAGACTACAATTACATTTTTACAATTCGAATTTAACGCAAATTATATGCATACGTTTTCTATAGAAGTTCGATTGGATACCTGAATACTATAATTACTCGTCAACCTTGCCGGAGAATATGCCAATCACGTTGAAGAAAGCTGTACGCGAATCTCGAAAGGTACAATCCCGTTTATCGTGTTATTATCGACGCCAACTGTGAAACTTACGAGCGCAATTGAGATGTTTACGTGAAAAAATATATTTTAGAAAATTTTTCAATATCGAATATTTAGAGATACATAAATGTGTTCTATTTAAGTTTTACGTTTGGTTATCGTGCGATGGAGCGAACAATGTCGATAAAGAGCATATTGGAGAAATAGATTACGCACCAAGTCCTGGTTTTCCAGTTGAATACTTTCCGTTCACCGGACAACCAAGTTACCTGTCCCCAATTGTCGCATTGAAATTCAAGAGTTTAACGCGTATGTCAAGCTTTTACTGCACTATAAAGCATGCTTCGTTAAATATTCTCGTATACTTTATACAGTGTGGACCAATAAGAATTATCACCTTGAATATTTTTGGAATCGTGAAAGTAAGAGAAAAATATTTCCAATGAAAATTGTTTACTATAGAAAGGACCATTGTATGGTCGCGACGATTTTTTTATAGATAGAATCGCTGAAGAGGTGTGAAGATCATCCCTGTTTTTTTAACGACATGCCAAGTTTTTTATTTATTTGCTAATAACAGCGCTTAAGATGAAGACAAAGACTTATAACACATCAGTCAAGGTCACAGAGACACATGCGTCTTAATAAATTTTGACCTCATTAAAGGAGCTGTAGCGACCTCCTACGTTTTGCCACCAGAGGGACGAAGTAACCACAAGTTCTCGCTAGTCCTCACAAAGGCTCCTATTTGTATATATACACCTTCTGACCTGAGTCCTTCCAGTCCCTGCTGCGTCTAAGGCACGGATCTCCTAAAAAGTCTTACTAACGAGTTCACTAGGAGGCCCAGGACGAAACGCCCCTAACTTTGCCTTTTCCGCCTATCCTTTATCACTTTCCTACCTCCCTTCAGAGCAATTGAATCAGCAGTAGCAATGCAAATCAACCGTCTTGTGACCTTGACTGGATATATTATAAGTCTCTTTGTCTTCATCTTAAGGGCTGTTATTAACAAAGAAACAAAAAACTTGGCAGGTTGTTAGAAAAACAGGACTCTTCAGCGGCTCTATCTATAAAAAAAATCGTTGTGACCATACAATGGTCCTTTCTATAGCAAACAACTTTCACTCGAAACATTTTTCTCTTACTTTCACGATTCCGAAAATATTCAAGGTGGTACCTCTTATTGGTCCACCTTGTACATTAGCCTCGTACTTATTGCAGCACATAGATTAGTTACAGTGGAATGCAATTTGTGGGCCTCTAATATCGAGCAACGTTCTCGTTATTCGTTAGATTTTCAAATAATGATAGGTAACGTAGTACACACAATTATTATTTCTTTTGTAATTATTGAGGATATGTGTTAATAATATATTTCCACTAATTTACAGAAAGTTGATGAAAACGTTGATTCGACAAAGATACAATAGAATAGTACGAAGAATGAATCATTTTTGTCGTATTGTTACATTTAGGTTTAGGAAGTTTATCGAGAACATCGAGAGTACCGATAATTTTGATAACTCAAGTAAAGATGTTTCGGAGAAAATTTTGAAAATTTCTGTATGACAAATTCTTATGTGTGCGTAATGTTACAATTCTGTATACAACCTTGGCCAAAAGTGTTCGGAACCACGTAAAATATGTATTATTTAAAAATAATTTTCTACCAGAAGGAAATCAAACTATTGAAATGTGAAACGATCATTTCTTATTAATTTTGTCAATATTTCGTTTGAACTGCACAACGCGAACTTTTTAGTCGCAGCAATTTTTCTCTGACTTTTACCCTGTTTTTCTAAAAATAAAATTAACTTGCCTTGATGATCACTCGATTTACTCGTTTCTGGCATATGTCAAGGAAAACGTTCTAATTTTCAAAATATTAACAGCGAAATTGAAGACGTGTACGTGCAGCGAATATTAACAGTAGAAATAAAGGTGCCTAATACTTTTGGCCAAAGCTGTACACGTACACTACACCGCTGAAAAGTATCCAGACACTTGATAGTGTCGTGCACTGTCCACTTCGGAATTTTCTTCCTTGCAGCAATTTCTCGAATTGAATATCCTTGTTTCGCAAGAGTAAGGATACTAGCACGTTTTCCTAATGATAATTCTCATTTCAAATTCATAATTGAACATAGGAAGAGCAACAGACGAACTAAAGCAAAGCGGGTGACTGCATAGCGTTGGCTCCATTCTTGTCCCTATCGAGAGAGAGCATAAGCACATCATCGACGGTTTATCAACACTTAATAGATATCGGAGAACTTTCTGAAATCGATATCTACCGTAGAAATTGAATAAACTAAATCTTCAAACCTTCGCGATTTCGATCAAATTTTCAGCATGTGTATAATTGACATAGATCTACAAAACGTATGTTTTAAATTTTCATTACAAGCTCCGACAAAAAGGAGCTTGTAAACGGTGACTTTTACAATTTTCTTTGCAATTCCCACAAATTGCAAATTTTTCCAAATTTTTTGCACACGTCATCTAGTATACTCATCTTTCTAACTTCTCAAAAAAACTCAAGTCCAATGTTAAAAAAGTTATACTGTTCTAAAAGAGTGTCCGAGTATTAATGGGAGTCACTGTATGTCTAAAACGGAACTGATCCAGCAATGGTCCTCCGAGAGCGAAAATGATATTCGACTCCCTGAAACACTACGTTGGAGATGGATTGTTTATGATTTCTGAGAAATCGAAACAGTCTTAAGAGGAACACGATACGGTATCTCGTCTTACGGTCTCGTTTGCTCTATCTCCGTGAAAAGGATCCAACGTTACTATAGTCCAGTGATGGCGAACCTATGACACGCGTGTCAAAGGTGACACGCCAAGACATTTTGGGTGACGCGCATCGTTTACGGACGATCTTCGCCCAAGAGTAGTCAACGTGCGCTGATATTTCTAGATTGTCACGGTACCCGAGTTAAGCTAGGTTTTTTCCGAATTTTGACACACCGAGCTCAAAAGGTTCGCCATCACTGCTTTAGTCCATTCGTGCTTACGACTACTAACATTGTCCGGTACGTTTGAATGAGTTTAACGTAAAAGTTATGTTAAACAAAGTTTTCAGGCAATATTCTGCAAACGGTTGATTATGGTTTAGGTTACAAGTCTATCTTTCGCTTAAACCAGGCATGGGAAACCTTTTCTTGTTCGGGGGCCAAATTACCGTTCTGTCTCCGAGTCAAGGGCCGGACCAAATTATTAAATAAAATAAATTAATATTAAATGAATTAAAACAAGTTGCTACTTCATGTTTCATTTGTTTGTAATAAAGCTCTATATAAATTTTATAATATAACGAACGACGTAACAATTTAATGTGAAGATTGAAGAGAAACTTCGCTGAAATAGATTGGGGCAGCGGGTTGCCCATATGTGGTTTAAACAGTTTAAACATACGCTCTTTTTGACAATCAGTGTACAATTAAAATATTGCAATAATTTCCTATTCGCTGGTTGACACTGTACATGTGCAATATTCTGAATTTGTTGGCCTAACGTATGTGTTCAATGGGAAATTTACATAAGTGAGCATTCGGTTATATTGGCGAGTTCCAAGAAGGAAAAATACGGTTTGTTGCATATCTAAACTATTCCGTTACTGGATCACATTGGTTCCAAGAAAGGTGTTGGATAACCAACCGCCTATTGACATTGAGTCACCAAGTCACTCTTAAGATGAACCCCATAACGCCGAAAAACAAGCTACTCATCGACCGCTGACTGTCCCTTCAAAGTCCTGTCTAACAGTTCGTCACCAGAACCAAGTTCACCTTCTCCCCCAAATCCCTTCCTTATAAGTACACCCGAAAAATCCCTTACACGATCATTACAGAAACCAAGCGAGTATAGTTTAGAGCAGTCCATCTAGTACACAGCAGCAAAACACACAACGTCTCTTCGTGAAGTTCGCGCCTTGTAAATTCGGAATCCACGAGTACAAGTATCATTGTTAAAATAAAAGTTATATTGGTAAAATATAATCGGTGTCAACTTTCCTCCCCGGATTCCAACAAAGGAATGCGTTATATTTGTTGGAATCCGGGTTATACACGTCAAGAACGATTGTTAATTAATATTCCATTTCGGACGTTTCGAATGTATAGCTCCGGATCCAACTTATTGCTTCGTGAAGTACAGAAATACGCAGTCGTTTTGTCACCAAGATAGGAAAAGAAGGGAAGAGTCTTTTATATTGTAGTTATTTGATGGAGAGAGGGTACTCTTTAAACTTAAAGTGAAAACAAGTATGACTAAGATGTTTTTGGGTACAGTACCTCGGTTGCGTTATCAGTGCATGAATCAATACGTTGGTCATCCAATATACAAGGTGAGGTACTAACTGTTGCCACCAAGAATAACTCCGAAAGTATGATACTAGTAGAAAAGTTTTCGAAACAAAAGTTGCATGGGACAACAGGGGCCGTAGTATGGCGTTAATCTTCTGTTGCTAGGTGGAGTCGCTTCAGAGATATGAAGGTCACCTTTGTTTTTTTAAATGAAATGTCCTATTTTTTTACGGCAGTTCAAAAGCTCGTTAATTTCCAAGTAGAAAAGTATTAAACATTGTTTGTCCTGGAGCTAATAATTAACGAGATATTATATTCGTATTCGACATCGAAAAGTGCCTCCGCATTGGGCCACCAAGTGTAAATTTTATTCTATTTCCTACACTCTGTCTATTTTTTCATAAAAAATAGACCTGTACCTGCACATGATCAATATTGCCATTGTTTCGTGTTATCTCCAAACGGTCGTATTCCAAATTTTTGGAATTTTTCGACATCAAATGAAAGAAACGCGATCGCGCCGCTTGGTACTTTTCGGTCAGATTTCTGCAACATCCCGTGGCACTCGAACGGTTAACAATCATCTACGATACCTAAATAAAAGGATCAATTTCTTATATTGGATGATTGCAAAAGTTCGTACCTGATTTTCAGAGGTTGCGGGAACCTTATCACACTTCGGTGCAGATGTTTCAGCGTCATGTTACATTCCTATCGAGAGATACACCGCTTGTGTTTTATTTTCAAATAATTATTCACTTCGTTTAATTTTATTTTCAAATGAAACGTGCCTTTGCACAAACCGCTTGTGTTTTATTTTTAAATCGGGTACGAACTTTTGCAATCATCCAATATATCAAAGGCTGAGTCTGCGATCGATTAGGGGGTTCCCACGATGCTTTGCGCTATCAAATCTCTCTCCTGCCGATGAACAATTAAAGCGTAAAAAAAAAAAAAAGAATTTCATTTGGAGCGTAACAATAGCATAAATAGGAACGTATCGTATAAATATATTAAAATGTTTCATTCAGAAAGTATATTGATCTTTCAACATTTATTTTTAATTAACACGTGTAACAGCTATTAATAATTTTGTCGTTTAATTCAAGTATCGTTCGACCTTCCGCGTCACTTTTCATAAACAATAGTCCCTATCAGAATGTCTGAAATTCAATTTACGTTAAAGCGCGATCTTCGTTATGTTTATATAACTTATCGCAAGAAACATACGAAATAGTGTGACATTGACGGCTTCCTATACGCGGTTGCATAATCGCGAAAGATAAAAATCCGACGCATCTACAAATTTAAGTCGCCAAGTATCTTGTGATACACTGTGCTTAAGGTTGATTTAGCGAACGAAGCTGGATAAAAGTGAATACTTAGTTACTTACTATCTAAGAATGTATTACAGAAATGTTTTTTTTTTTTTTATTATTCTCGTTTATTTGCTATCTGTTGTAAGATAAACTAAGAGAAATTAACATCTCTGATAACGATATTGCAAATTTTACAAATAAAGATTAACGATATAGAATGACAAAGTGATAGCAATGCAGAATAAAGTTTAATCTGTAAATGTATCTTTTATTTTAAAGATGACTGCAGAAAAGCTGTTTTTCGTTTTCATTTAACAACTTACCTCTGAAACAAATTAAGATGTAAATTTCGGAAACTATCATTTCGAGTCTAATTTTTAGAGCAACGTTAGGTCGTTAATGAATCACATGGAATGGTACAAATAGGTTCGGAAATCTCGACAAATTTAGTGTACATACATCGTCAATATAATCTGACGCACAGAAAATACTTATTCCTCGGTTTACTTGTCCACTTACCGCATGCTGAAAGATCAGCATCTTTAAGTGCTATTTTCCACAAACATGGACATGTTCCGTCGACGTACACTCAGTCAAAACAGTCTCCATGCTACTCGTTAGAATTTATTTTCACCGATTCGATAATCAATTTTCACATAAAAGCGCTCTAATAAATTACAACACCTGAGAAACGAAATCGCACAAACCGGAAATTTGCGTATATTGTTTGGGGTATTGAAAGGGAAAGATGATTAAAATTTGGGTAAAAAAGGTCACTTTTTCCTCAGAGTAGCCCGAAAAACATGTGATTTGCAGATTTCTGCAGTACCAAATTTCTAGGTGTGGCTATATTTTTGCAGTGGACAACCGAGACGCGTGAAATTATATTTTATCGCTTTATTCTTATATAGTTGAAAAAGGACACCAGAAAATTTAAGGTATCACTCGAGTGACGTACACAGAAAGTGTTAGAAAAGGTAAACTACTCGAAAGACTGTGAGTAATAGACTACGGATCAGTTTTAGGTTCGATAAGTCTGGTAATAGTTGTAAGTGTTTAGATATACGCACAGTTTGAGAAGTCTCCGCGCACCTGGTTAGAATTTATTTAGCTTTGTCTAATTTTAACAGAGAAAGTAGTAAATAAATGATATTTACGTTATTTTATTTAGAAACATAACACTTACTACTAGAATATAACTAAGCATACTAGAAATAAATATAAATAAGAAACTAACTTGTATTTGCCTTTGTAGCCTTGTTTGTAGACATATTGCTGAATTCTTAGATACCGTACGGAAATTCGTTTCATCTCGTTTCTGTTACATTATTCTTTTCCCTTAGTTTAATTGAATGAACATAAATCAGTTTTCTTCGCGCTAATAGCAAATGTTACGTTTCTAAGCGAAGTAACGTAAATATTATTTATCTACTATCTTCTCAGTTGAAATTATACAACGCTACAATACATTTTAACGAAGTCTACGGAGACATTTTTGACTGACAATGAGTGTAGTTACATTGAGAAAGTTGTATTTTAAACGTTATATTTTTCAATTCTACAATCTTTTCACCTAGTGTTAAACAAAATCCGAAGGTTACACAAGCAATTTTCTCCAAATAAAACCAGATCTTAATCACGTCCGGATGTGCTAGAATAGAAACGATACGCTTGCACGCCACGAAGATGTAACGAATCCGACATAATTCGCATTCACGTAAAATCGGAAGAAAATTCGAATCAAAGATTCGACTGTACACGCTAGTTTTACACAGAAACATTTCAGAAAATACTTTCTCTCGTAACGTCACTCTTCCCTGTGAAAAGATCGACGCGACGCGAATCAAGCGATAAATTCAGTATTTTTAGATTTTTCACTCAGACCACTTTCGTAAATCACCGGCACGAATATCGTAGAAATTCTTCGTAAAATTTGCAGTGTTAGATAACGGGCGATCTAATTTCCGCTTAATTCATCAATTTGGAAAAAAATGGAAGCGCCTAGATATCGATCTTCAAGTCACGCGTAGCATCCAGTCTGACATGAAATTTATCCGATAAGATACGGTAGTTGATGAGTGGTCCTGTCACGTGACTAACCAGTTGATACGAAATAATACGGCGAGAGAGGAGTGAGATCTCGCCGGCAGCTAGGTGTGAGTCAGCCATAAGGCGGTGAGCGTGGCCTCTGGTTATATACATACTTTAGCGTTTCCCACTACTCGATCGGTAGACGTAGGGCTGGCCGATCGTGGCCGCGCTATCGAGCTTGGTTATGCGCGGCATCGCTCGACTCTCCCCGAGACACCGTGAGTAGTGAGCACTTTCGGCTTGAGCGGAGTGCAACTTCAGCTAACGCGGCCACGAGTACTCTGTGCGCGTTCTATTCGTACGGGTCCGTTTCGTACGAGGTAAAAGCTGGTTCGAGCCGTTGAACGAAAGATCGTGTTCTATTAAGAGGCTCGCGCGTTCAAAAGTAGAGTGACAGTGTTTCCGAGATACCGCCGAGAGAAACAGTTTTGCCGAGATGAGTGTGCTCGGTAAGCAATTGCAGAATGGTACCTACGAGTTCGATTACAATCGAGCGCCCGAACAAAAGACGAATTGGAAAGCCTTTCGGGATTACATCCATAACCCCGCCGAGGGCACTTACTGCGGCCACACAGGAAAGAAATGGGGTAATTATTTTCTTATAATTGAACAATCGAGATGTGTACTCGCGTGTACACGGGATTGGTGTGTTCGTGTAGGCGCACGGATAGCATGTGCTTCGGACTGCACAGATGCGTTTCGATACTAGTGCGCGGCCGATTCGATTTCGAAACCGTTCCGGAGTTTCACGAAGGTGGACAAGATTTTTGAAATATACTACCGTCTGTATATGTTGGCGAGGTAGGCGTTCAAGTCAAGTTGAATGCCTAAATCAAGTACCGTGAATTAGGGCTTCCTTAACTTTGCTACATGCCAACGGGATAAGCTTGCACAGCATTCTCAATTTTTCTCATCGTTCAACTTCGCTTTCTCCAACGTTCCAAGAACAATCTCTGTGGAAGTACAACCAACTAGGTTTCACATATTTCGAAAATACGTATATTACTCGAAATATAAGGTAGACACGTTCGCGTAAATTTGCATTCTAGCAGAAGTGAATTTTAACAAGACCTTGAGTTTTCATCGCTCACGTGACGATACAGTGAAAGAGTACCGGAAATAAGTATCGATGATTTTAAATAGCAATAGGGTGAAACGATAGTGTTCACGATAGGTCGATTTCACGTAGCTAGGAGTCTAGTTCTGGCAACGTTCGATTGTTATCAATGACATTGAAACTATCGCGAACTGTACACTAGTTACGATAAGTATTAGGAAGCAAGTTAATTGGGACTTTATGCCTCGTACTGTCTCGGTTTGTAAATTTTCACCAAGATATTGGAGCTACTTTGAAACGATGCTGAGAAACGGTATCGCGTTGAAAACGCTTGATACATTCGCTGTAATTTTCGGCGCATGTTGCTCAAAATAGTTAGACGCCTATGTATTTAACCTTCGCTGGTGACGCGTTTCACGGACGCCGATAATATCCAGGGAATCGTAAAGTAATATTGATGTTACGTTTGAACAATGATAATTCACGTGAAAAAAAAAAGAAACGGATAATGATTCGATCTTACTTTTCGCTCTTACTCTAGTTGTTTCGTGTTCTATTTCATTCAATTGCTAACGTAACGACAATTATCTCTAAAGAAGCAACCGAAGAATTTGTTACATAATTTTCAAAATGAACTGATTCTAACCTAAATTATATATAAATTTGAATTAAATTCGGTAAATATTGTCATGTATATAATGCTATTCGTATTAAACATTATTCTGTAAAATAACGATTCTAAGATAGACAACAATTTTTTTTAATAAACATTTAGTTGTCACTTTAATATCGAATTTACATGCTTGTTTGTTCGAACTCGTAGCATACTTTGATTACTTCAGTGAAATTGACGAAGCATGAGAAGAATGTATTAAATATTTTCGACATTATAGTTATACACAATAGAAAGAAAAGATAAGACTGGTGTAGTATTCCGAGAGCTACTGTTAAGCATATAGTAATCGTAGTGCAACCAGAAAAAGGGGTGATTTCTTATGAAAGCGTAAGTCGAAGTTGGAGAATATAGTCTTTCCTTACGTGGCATCGTCCTCGAGAAAAACGACTTTGAAAATCCTTCAGGATCGCACATACGCTAACTGTACCAAAAATTCTAACATTCCACAAAGAATGCAGGAAAAGTAAGATAACCTTAAAAAGTTATTCTCATTTACGAAACCATCCTAATAGAATGAAAGAGATTCATAGTACAAATTCATAGTAAATAAGGTCACAGAAACGACAGGAAGAAAGTAATGATATTGACCATGTTTACAAATAAGAAACGAGAGTAGAAACAGCATTCTGTACAGAAATCCGTTACGTCGAGAGGTACAGTTAGTGCACGCGAGCACGGCAGATTTACAATGTCCTTTTTCTCGCAAACTAAGCCTCGTATGCAAAAACTACAATATCGATTTATTTTTTCATAACGTATCACCCTGTTCTCGGTTATACCATGATTGCTTGGACACTGTGTATAAAATGGAATGTCTGTACGTTCCCTAGTAACTCTTAAATCCTTTGACCGATCTAAACTAGTTATTTTCTAGTTACTTTCTAGGACCCTGCAGAAAATATATCTAGGCTACCCTCCCCCGTGATTTTATAATATAGTTCTAATTTTATTTATCAAGAGAAGATGAATTAATTTCGATTATTATTTGATTCCCACATTTCCACAAATGCTGATGTTCTAGACGTAAGAAGCGCGAGCAACGTTATACAGGGTGGGCCACGTAAAACAAACCACCTAATTATTTTCTTTAGCTATGGTGGTACGAGACAATATGTAGTTTAAATTGTTCGAAAGGGTGAATAAGATGAGAGAACAATTTTTTCTTTAAATGCCATTTTGTTCCTTTTTTTAAGTCAGCTACGTTTTTGTACGTGAATGTATATATTGTTTCTACTGTATGCTGTAGCAGACATTCATGTGCATTTAAACATACACAGTAATATGACCATGGACTCTAAAATTGTAAATCAAATGAGAAATTTCCTTTTATTTTTTGCCATTTGTTTCATCAAACAAATTTTTCTTTCGCTCTATTTACCCTTTGAAACCATTTAAACTGTGTATACAAATTTTCTCCTACCACCACAGCTAGAGATAATAATTAGACGGCCTCTTTTACGTGGCCCACCCTGTACATTAATAAAGAATAATATTATTATTGAAGCTAAATATTATTAAAGAATAATATTTGATATTGTCGAATAATGTTGTTTCAGTATTATTAGTGTTATTAGCTAATTTCGTTTTTAGGTTCAAACTTCCTGAGGCAATCATATCAATCCAAATATTTTGCTGTTTAAAGTAACACGTAGATTTTTATTTACAAAAGGAATCGTTTATTACGTTTAACCAGTAATCAAACTTACGATAACGTTTATATAAACGTTACTTTATCGTATAAATTTCTACTAATCCAGTCTTTCAGTAGCAAAAAATAATTCAAATAACGTGGAACCTCTGATAAAGCTAAAAAAATTATAAGATAAATAGATATCTTTTTCAATGATTTTACTGAAATTGAGTAAGAACATTTTTATTGGAATACTGTTTATATTGCTTCCGTGTATCTGGATTATGTAAAAGCGAATTTATTTTCGGACATTTTTAGGAATGTTAATTTCGAGCTCTTGGCAAGGTTACGGTAATATTTCATAGTTTACAATACGCGAGAAATGTATCATCGATTAATTCTTTCTGTTACCACCACTTATATAATATCTTTTTCACGCGTGTTTCTTAGTAATTCTGACATCTGTTAATGTATAAATAAAATTCACAGATCCTACATACTCACTAAATCGAAAGAGTCGTTCTTGTCGACATTTCGATTCACAATTTTATTCAATTTGTCCAAACAAATTTAATAATCATGCCTAAATTGCAAATGTAACAGTATTACATGACTAGCTATTCCGGTCAGTGATAAATGACTCTTTAGAACGAAATGAATTTGAAAAAATAAAATTATCTGTACTAAATTGTACCATATGAAATTGCTGTTTTTCGAATATATTTTCAAAACAATACTCTTTATTTAATCAAAATATTCACCATTACTATTAGTGGATCTGTTCCAACGGGATACCAACTGAAATGTTCCATTTTTACAAAAATTAGCGTTTTCTGATTGGATAAATCCTTCAAATGCTGAGAGTACCTTTTCTCGAGTACGGAACATTTTATTCCTCGCAAACAGCTCTAAATAACGAAAAAGATGATTATCTGTTGGAGACAAGTTTCACGAGCATGTGATAAGATTTCACGTTTTAGTTCAGCTAATTTTGCTACAGTGATATGTGACGTGTGCGATAGAGATGGAGAAATATCGATGGCATATTGATTATTATCGATCTATCGAAAACAATCCATGTGTTTTTTTTTTTATGATTATCGATAGTTTCGATATTTTGGTTTTGTGATTGGGGCAATATTCTGATACACCCGTAGGGCCGTGTTGTACTACAGGTTAGCAGTTACGGTATCCGGTTGCCGGTTCTATTCCAATCAATATCGTAACAGCAACGAAGCTTTAAATGCTTACGGGAATCCCGTGACGCGAGTGTACAGTTTGCTAATCCGAATTAAAGTTTCGAATAATAAGGAGTGCAAAGTGGTAAATAATATCAGATGGAAGATTAAGAATGAAAGCAAAAAATATCGACATGCTTATTTTTTTGTAATAAAAATCAGTGACTCTGATTCTGAAACTGTATACACTGTAAACATTTGGAATTTATAAATTGCTCGTAAATATACGAGCAATGAAATTTATTTTTCAAGTTGAATTTTTTTAAAATTATGATTTCTCATTTTTGTTTAAAATTCTTGTAAAAACGCACAAAATCATAAGCAAATTTTAGTGTTTTCAGTAATTAACTACAAAGATCTGTTTGAATGAAAGAAGTTTTTATAGAATTTGGTCTAACGGAAATAATCCATGATTATCGATAGTTGGGTATTAAATTATCGATATTTTTCTATCTCTAGTGTACGATCGAGTATTATCATGCAGTAGTATTGGTTTATGTCGATCAGACAATGAGTTTTTGGAATAATAGATTCTGCTCTTGACAGACCACGATACAGTCACCAGAACCTTTTACATTTGAGAGTTTCATTAACATCCATTCGTTGCACAGTGGTCTACATAGAAAGCGGCATTTCGTGGCCAAAATTCAATTTTTCAACTTTAATATTTTACCAAATCTTTATTTTCTATAAAGTAGCAACTCTTCAAACCTTCGAAATTCTCACTATATTACACCTTTCAGATAATTCTGTGATCAAAGATAGCGTTCTGAAGACAAAATCATGAAGTTTTAAGTGAAACTAATTGTTTTAATTACTCATTATAGAACATCAGAATACAGTTTTGTATTAGACTTTTATTACAGTTTTGTATTATATTTGAATAACTTAATTGTGTTGTAAGCATTTTTTAATCTATGTACAAACAGTGCAAAATTTGAGAAGATTTTTAAAAAAATATTTAAAGCTGATAGACGTCTGGTTTTGTTCATATGAAAGCTTAGACAATTGCTAAAAAGAGTACATAAATCATAGGTGTTACCTCCGGCAAAGTACTATGTCTGTGTGAATTTTAAAAAACAGATGCCCGAGGTATACTAGCGTTCTAATATTATCTACTGTTACCGATTAATTCTCATAAACTCAAGATAATAGATGTTACTGTAAATAATCGAATTTTATCGAAAAAATAAATTTTCTTTCAAATTAATTTACATAAAGATATTTTTAGTTTTGAGTAAAGTATGTATCCATTTTTCGTCACAGGTGAGAATTCTCTTCAAAAATGAACACACCTACTACTATCTCAAATTTTGAATCTCTGTCAATTAGTGTGGTACCCATTTTTTCAATTTTTTCACACTTTCTATTGAAGGCCTTTCACTTCGGTTTTCAGTTGATCTTCGTTTAAAACGAATTTGGATCTACCACGAGACTCATTTTCGAGACTCATATCTTCAGACTGAAATTTTTGAGACCACCATTGAATAATCCTCTCGTTAACAGAATCTTCTCCAAAGGGCAAATTAATTTTTGCGGCATGCTTCAGTTGCACGATGGCTTGATTTAAATTCATATAGGAAAAGTTTTCTAAATTTCTTCGGAGACACCGTATTGTTTGCTTACGAAAAACAACTCAATGAACAAAGATAACAATAGAGCACAGCACCGAACTAACTTTAATTTAATAGAAGTAAATATACAGAGTGTCTCAGCGAAAGTGGATCACTTAAATGTCTGCCTTATTTACTATTGTATGAAAAAACTTCTCAGGACAAAGTTGAATTATTTCAAGAGACACATGTAAAAGTTGAAAGAATTTTTTCTCAAGATCACTTTTTTACGAGATTTTAAGGTAACCTTTAGGAAGTTTTAATTATCTTCCGACGTAAGTATCTCGAAATTAAATGATTGCGAATAAAGGAGGATGTTAAAAAAAGGTCAATTTTGGCATACGGCCGGAACGAAAAATTTTTTTACAGCATGATTCTACGCGTCCTAAGGAACAAAAAATGTAATTGTCATTTTTCCCGGAAATGATGGGAAAGTTAAATTAACCACTTAGAAACTCATATTGAGTATAGAGTTTAATAAAAACCAAAAATAATGAAAAATAATTAATGACAAATTAATCGAAACGAGGAATTCTTTGATGACACAATGCTTATATTCTGAGCAATCGGAAACCAATAGTTTATTCTCCAAGTGATAAAAGTTATAATAAACTATCGTAAATATAATAAAATAATCGTCATGACAGGGATACAATAAAAAAGTAAGACTAACAGAATTTGCATTTCTTAACTGTGTATCCACTACGAAAGCCAGAGGAAAAAGTATCATCTTACATATCAGTCTAAACATATACTAAATGTATCTATACAGTGTCTGTCGAACTACGCGTAGGTTTAGAGACGTCGACTGTCCGCGTAGTTGGGAACCATCCCCCG
>NW_017100606.1:107830-117294 GCF_001263275.1 Habropoda laboriosa
CCGCGTATAATCGAAAACGCGTTGTTCGATGTATTCCCTACAAGACTACAATCGCACAGTATGCAGTATAAGCGACGTTCGTCGAAGCACTCGTTCGACAGCCTCGTAAACACCGACTGGGGTCGAGTCGTCCTGCCCGATATTTGATCGCTGTACGCTCGCAACTGTTCTGGGAAAAATTCTAGGCCTTAACTTCTCAGAACTCGTCATATTTTTTGCGAGCCAAACATAAGAAACGCGAGCCTGCGTCGCTGTACGTACATCGAGCTAAACATAAAGCTAGCTGTCCTTTTCAGTGTAAAACTATCGCGAGTTGCTCTCGAGAGTATCTCTCGCTGTCTGAGAGCATCGCTCAACTTTCTGAGAGTTACGATTGGAATAAACAGTTGCTTTGCAAACACGAAGCAGTTTCGTATTCTTAACAGATCTCTCGTGCGAGTAAAAAGAGTAAGAAATTATGCGAACGGTGTAGAAACGTATTTGCACCTAAAAATATAATAAAACAATAATCAATAATAATTGATGTTAGAATGTGCAAATTCTGTTATACGAATTCCATCAGAATTTACATGAATTAGAGATTTGAGGCTTTCACGGCCCTGCATCATACAGTAACTGATACACTATCAGACATAGTTGCATATATCATATTCAGAAATAGTTGCAATGCTGGCGAAACGTCGGGAAGATAATTTCATACGGACCCGAAAGCCTCGACAGTAAGAACTGTACATAAATTAGATTTGCTTGTTATTCTAAAGGTTGAAATAGTTGCGTTAAAAATAGTATAATACATACTCTAGCTATCCAACACAAAGTTCATATTTGAGGAGCAAATCTTGAATGACTGGGACATAAATATAAACAGCAATTAGTATCATTAAGTATTAGGGCTTTTGTCATGCGTCTTAAATACCTGTCAAAAATTACCGAATGCTTTCAAATATTGTTTGTTTACTTTTATGCACATCTACGTGATTCATTTTACCGAAGTTTCAATGAAAGACATAATTATGAATCTTAATTGCTGTAGGAGAATATTTCATACGCATTAGTATCAATGGATTTATGAGAGCAATTTCTCTTTATTGGAAAAATAATTTACAGCTGATTATAAATATTGGAAAATATATCCGTTTTGCACACTGAAGACTTTGTTCGAAGACAAATTTTTTCTCTATAACGGGAGCTAAAATATCTAATAGTTTATTCAGAAGTAAGACACGTGTGACGTTTTCGTGCATAAATTTAACAGAATACGTAACCACAATTGCATTATGAATATCTGCAATATTGTCGTTTCAACACTTGTTTTGAAGGTTTCTATGTGAACTTGTGCCGTTTTTACTGTGTCAAAATTCAACCAGAATGTTTTCTAGTAGGAAAAAGATTTTTATTTAATATAAAGACAATATTTTGGATAGAAAAATTATGTGAGAAAACTACAGAAGGGCCGCATTAGGCTGGGGCCAAATTTTTAAATCTTACTCCTCGCAAGCAACATAACAAAACAGCCTACTTGTAGCTGCAAAATAAAATACTTATTTTTAAATATTAAATTCACAATATAAAAACTTTTAGTTATTAATTTTTTCAATTTAAATTTGAACTGATTTAGTTTTATCCTTTTTTTTAAGGCAAATGTATGTGTACCAATATTGCGTTATTTTTATTTTTATTTTAAAAATGAGTTGTTACGGAAATGTTGACTTTTGCTTTCAATAAACTCGAAAAAAAAAAAATGTGTATGAATTTTATTAACTGAAATAGGCTTGTTCTTTTGAGGCCAAAGTAACGATGTTGCGCCTGGGGCCTCCAAAAGTATAAATGCGGCCCTGTGTACGTAATAATTGAAAAGAGAATATACGTAATGCATTGTAAAATGGTAATTATATGTTGCACTAATTTCTAATATATTTTTCGCGCCTTTCTTTACGTATGCACGCGTACAGTATTTTTCGCGTGTTACGAGTTGGATTTACATTCTGTTCGAGAATCATATCCATGCATTAATCAACTGTACCGCTATACATAAATTTTAATGAAGAAAAAAAAACGACGTGACAACGCTTTAGAAAGAGAGATGAAAGAAGAAAGTGAAAGAAGAAGCGAGGGGGAGGAGGAAAGAATGAGATTTATTAAAGCGGAAGTAACTTCTGTCACGATTTATTGATATTAATGCTTTTAATGTCTCCTAATGCGGTAAGAGTATAAATGTGACACAGTTATAAAATCTGTTACACTGTAAATGTTATTCTTATTAAATATGATACAATAGCACGTGTGTTAAACAAATTTTTGTATGAAAAGTATCTTCTTCTTCTTTTGTCAATCGTTCTGAGGGAATAATATTTTATATTAAAAAAATTTATTACAATTTATAAATTATTAGGTGTACGAATAAATTCGATACCATTTTTCACGAACTTCAATGTTTATTTACAAGAAATCAAACAATTTGGCAGTACTGTAGTATTTGGGCCCACGCCTATTGGGTCGTATGATACCTCGTTGGAAAGCGTACGAATAAAGGAGTCCAGCATGGGTGGTTATTGCTTCCGCAAATGTCCCATTCAGAAAATATAAGTCAAATTTCGATACGGTGAAAAAAGTACATTCTTTTTGTAAAAAGATCATTTCACTTACATTTGTCATTACTAGACTGCGGATTTTTGTGCAAATTTATATTTTTCAGAATGTAGTAAACAAAGTATTACAGAAATTCGGTGGAAAATTATTTCATCTGTTAGATATTATAAGAAGCACTATAATTCGGATGTTTTGTATATTTTTTCATATTACGAGCATTTTGTGCAATTTTGCACCTTTAAATTTCTTAGAAATGCATAAAAATCCGCAGTTTAGTCGTTACGTATATTTAGGCGTAAATTGAGACGAGACTTTATACGACTAATTGTTTGTTCTAAATATTACCACAATATCGGTGTGTATAAGATTACGTTATCGTATTGAGTTAGGTTTGGGCTAGATATACATATTTCTACGCTGGAAATATAGAAGCCTACGCTAGTGCCGGATTGACACATTTTAATCTATATTTTTTCAATGGGGCATTTGCGATAGCAATAATCATCCATGTTGGACTCCTCTATTCGTACGCTTTTTAACGATGTACCGTACGACTCAATAGGAGTGAGCCCAAATACTACAGTGCAGCCCATAATTTTAATGTTCAAAATAATCACCATTATTTTGTATGACCTTTCCCCATTTATCAGGCAACCAACCAATTCCCTCTCTGAACAAATATGGCGGCTTTTAGTCGATAAGATTGTCGAGACTGTGAAAAAAGGCACCGAATTTGTGCATTAAGTTGTCCGGAAAGTTCGTGCTGATTTTCGATAGGTGGTGTTTAAATACGTCAGAACAAATAAAATTCGAGTGAAAACGTACAAAGTTCGCATATATTCTGAAAAATTATTTTTTCACGTGTCTTCTGAAAGTCCAATTATTACTATTACTAGTTTCTTTCTCGGAGTTATAGTATGTTTAAGATGGTAAAAACAGGGAACACTTCCGAAAATTTAATGTTTCTCTTCTACCAAAAAGGCAAAACAGGCCACTGAAACAACAAATGAGATATGTAATTTTTACAGAGAAGGTAGTCTATCGAAAAGAATTGTTCGCATATAGTTTGCAAAATTTAAAGATGGCAGTTTCGATCTTGAAGTAAGAAAAGAGAAACAAACTTTTTGGCAAAATGAAATTTTCAAATTACCGGAAAACGGCGATAAGTTGTAGAACAAAACTGTTCATATAGATGTATACATATAAAACAAAGAAATTATTTCTTTGAAGTATAAAGTTTACTTGAGTACTTAAAAAGTGACGTGAATTTTCCGGACAACCTAATAAATGAAAGAAATGTCTTGTTTGGTCATTGAGAAGAAACCGAAATCTCATTCTTCGGGATATTCACGTTAAATAAGTGTGCAATGAATAGTTTAATAATGTATACAGGGTGACTCGTATAATTCGACGATGAAGTTAAATACAATGTTATTACACTAGTTGTTATGCTAATACAACTATAGCCCTATTGAAGTTAAATGCAAAAAAGAAAAGTATTGTATTAATAGTAAGAAAAATTATACGTGTTACGTAGTTTAAACTGTCAATGGTAAATATGACGAGTACAGTCACAAAAGTATAGAGTATAGCTAAATTCCTGTCGACGCAGCCGACAAGCAATGTATTCAATTTACAGAAGAAGAAAAAACTAGGATGCCATTTTAATTGCGGAAATGACTGTAAATCTACCTAAATAATGTACAGGGACATTTACAAGTTGTCAGTAGTTAATACAGAACCGTGAAAATTTTCAGTATCCTCTCGTTCGGCTGAGAAAACAAGAATAACCTGAAATACTGGTTTCTGCCTATATTGCATCTATGCGAAAATTTCAGTCAAAGTTAGCTGCATCAAATAGATTTCGACTTTATTTTGATCTTCATTGAAATAGAATACAGAATTAGAATCATTCGATACCCTAGTTTATTTAGATTTATTTAGAATTGTCGACAAATGAAAATATCTTTCATACTTCTCCTATTATCTTGAGTTAAATTAACTTTAATGTTGTACGACAATTTTTGTCAAAATTTTATTACGCCAATCTTAGGATTTTATTAATTTTTACGTTATTCGACAATTTTTATAAAAATTTTATTACGCCATTTACGTTTTTTATTTCATTGAAATTTTTGATATTTTGTTTTTTCAACTTTTTATGAAAAGTTTCGTTTGTTGCATTTTTCTATCCGTTTTCTAGGCTGAGTACCATTGGAATAATAGGGTAAAGTTGCCTAATATGAGACCGGTTTCTTAAAGAAGTCATAACTGTCGACTAAGAACACTTTTATTAAAATTCGATTGCAAGGTATTCTTTTGCAAGGTACTGGAATGTACGGTAAAGAAAATTCGGTTCCTTCGTAATAAAATAAAAACGCAAATTATGCAAATACACAGATTTAAAAAATGGGTTCCTAATATGAGAAAACTATTTTTTCTGTCTTTTTTCACACATTCGGCATATTAAATCTGTTTCTTCAGCACCGCAGACTTGGTGGGCTCACCGGTAACACTTTGCACGCTAAAACAAAATTGGGTACCTAATACGAGACTCTTCTTATAACAGGAACTTCCGAGGGTCTCATATTCGGAAACAATAACACGATAGCTATTAAGTAGCTTCGAGATGAAGTCTTCGTTATTTAACGATACGCAACTAGTAAGCCTTAAACTCCGTTGCATGCACTGTACAACAGTATTTATGAAAATGATTATAAACTTACTATTCTAGAGGTATTTGTAATTTAATCGAACCAAGTAAGTTGTTACAATGGTTATAACTATAAAACGAAAAAAAAAGATAGGATTGTGCTTTCAATCGTTTTCGCCATGTGAGTCGATCACGCCACTCTGTTATCCATTTTAACCCTAGATCGGTCTTCGGGTCTTTTCTGACCCACCGCCTTTTTATATTTTTAGTCATTTTTGCTGTTATCAAATTTACGTTCCCTAACATTATTTTAAACGTTTATTGTCTAGGTTCATATGTCGCGTTGGAAAGAAAAATTGTTACACATAAGGTCTTAGGTCCTTTTTCACCCAAAAGTCTTAAGTGTACAGTCAAAACGAAGACACGTATAGAAAAGTACATATTTGTCGTTCGTTAGTTTTTCGTCTACATATGTCGATTATTTAACGTCGAAATAATAAATTGTTTCGTCCTTGTGGATCAACTGACATTCAAGAACACGTTGCAATGGTTTTTACTAGACTATTTCAATACATAAGCAGAATCTTCACATAAATTGCCACGGGTGTCGATTGGGGCTCTTTGTTCCGCTGGTTTGGGGCCGGTTCTTACTTTTCAGCCGTGAGCAATAGAGTGTTTTGCCGGGCACATCGGGGCACCACGTGCGCGGGTCCAAATAGCCTCTCGAAAACATTTCCTTTTTTTTTACTACATTTACAACTTAATCTCTGAAACGTCGACGACTTCACGTCTTATCCACGCGACTTCATTGTTCATCGTTCCATAGTTTGCCAAATGCGTCGAGTCGTGTGATGATTTTTAATATTGTTAGAAAGTTAATTAATTATATTAGGTTTAAGGTTGTTAATAAGTATAGATCTCAATAAATAAGATAATGTTCATGATTTTTATACCTACTGGTTTAGTTTTCTTTTAAAAATAATATATTTTAGTTGATGTGAACCTTAATAAATAAACATTATTCATAGAATTGTATTTTATTTCATCAGAAATTGAAATACTTCACCGAGAAGCAACTTTTTTTCCTTTGTAACAACTAATCCCAAGGCTGTAACAACTTGCCCCACGATGACGTTAGAAGTTGCAAATAAATGGCTCCCTACGAAAAACTAATTGCAACATATTAAATGTAAACTCGGAATCTTAAAGTACGATAAATTTAACAATAGATTAGTTAATAGTGAAGAAAACAACTACATTATTTCTCGGTCATTTTAAAATTGTAAATTTTAGCCCCAGTATCCCCTACTACAGAATACTAATATACACTACCGGCCAAAAATTTGGTATCGCCTGCCAATTTACATCAATACTGAATCCGCTGCTAATTCTTTATTGATTTGGAATTGATGTTGTGGAGATCAATAGCACTTTACCTCATTTCAATTGATTTGAATGATGAAAAATTTGTTCAAAAATTATTATAAATGTTAACTTTTTTCTTTTTTGAGAATTTTGGTGCAACATGCAATGCACAGTGATTCCAAACATTTGGCCGGTAGTGTATATACATCATGTTTAGAACTATCTATTGCAGTGAAAACAAAATTAAACAGTTACCGATAGGCTTTTGTCAAAATTATTACATTTTGTTTCAGCAAATAAAGGTATTATTTCGTCTAAAAGCATTTCAACGTCCACTAAAAATATGTCAAAATTTTATAACCTTAAAGCAGAAAATGTAGCTACATGTTATCTAAAATGAGAGAACATACGAACCCCAAGAAATTTGCCAGTCTTCACAAATGTAATTTTAATCGACATTTTACCACCACTAATACAGATCTGTTTTGAAAGTGAAAACTCGATTGAAAATTGCTCACGATAAAGATGTAGAAGCGAATGGCCGTCATATCGTACGCTACTCTTGAAAAAGGAACTATATTTAGATTAGACTTTGGCTCGTTGCCCATGCTTCAAATATTTTCCGTTTAACCGTCGAAATGGTAAAAGTTTTCGAGGCCACGCGGCCTCATAATTATCGTACACGAATTAAAACCGTTTGACGTAAAATGCAGGGCTAAAAATATTTCATACGGGTTTTCACTTTTCGCTCGAGATTGTGACATTGCGTATGGTATGTGTTACGTCAACTGTACAGATATGAAATATCGTAGTGAAAAAAACATTCTCCTCGCGAAGTCCATATTCTCAAATATCAAAGTTGGGAATATTTGGAAGAACAAATGAGTTAAACTAGCTTCTATGAATCGGTATTCGAGAATGCTTTGTGAAAGAGTTATAAGGAATAAATGTTTCGTTGTTCATTTAAGGGGATATTCTAGTCTAGACTTTTCAAAAAAATCGATTTTATTTTTTTACATTTTCTCAAAGTAGACATTTGCAGAAGTATAACTGTCGAAGGATTTTTCCGAATTCGTAAAATTGACGAAGTTATAGATGGATAAAGAAGACGACATGTAGTACGTGGTCGAAAGTATACCATTCTCGTGTAACTGGTATGAGAAACTTTAAACGCGTTTTTCTCGAAATGTTTTTCTAAATGGCTGACATGATATCTCAAGTTCTAATTGTCCGATTGACTTCAAATTGTCAAGTGGATGTGCGGTTATCGTCTGAACCAGAATTATGCCAAAATATACATTTTTCTGATTTTTAGAACCTCTGAAAGACGAGAAAAAGTCGACAAAATCGATACACAAAATTCAAAGTGCCGTCATTTTGTAAATTTTCACTATTTTTTTCTCATTCTGGTTCACACCATAATCACATTCGTACTAATCAAGAACCCTTTTGGTTTTTTCATTTCGGATAAACAGAATGGGCGGAATCGTGTCAGTCAGTAGGACACTTTTTTTTAAAGGGACCGCACTGAATAATATATAATTCAGACAGTTTTGATTATTTTCACTTGAAAAAAATTGTGAACTTTCTTAAGACACGAATAAATACGTATGCAAAATGTCAACACTGAGAAACTTATACTTTCCTTACAAAAAAATCCCTAAGAAGGACTAAAAAATGACACTCTAGACTAGAATACCCCCTTAAGCGAAAATCTACGCTATTTGTTGATTCCATGATTTTGTAACATTGCAAAGTTATCGCGTCACCAAGTTATCTATTAGCACCATTTCGTAATAACACATATTTAAAAGTTAATTCTTATGTAATGATATACAGGGTGTACCGAAAATTAGTCCTATAACTTAATTGGCTGCCATTTTGGCACGACGTAACGCTCTAACTGTTAGTTGGTATTTGAGAGTTGTGGAGTAGACACATAAAAAATTTATCATCGAGCGTTATATTTATCGTAGAAACTTATATTGCATATCAGTTGCGTGTAAGAAAATTACGAGGAAAATTCGATCGAAATCACGTGCCTGATCACCCGAACGATTAAACATTTGACCGAGAATTTCCGGGAGTTTGGTACTGTGGCAGTTAGATCATATTCTGGCCGTCCCTGAACCGTTAGCTCGGCTGAAAATATTCAAAGCGTGCGTGATAGTGTTGAACAAGAACCGAACACCTCTGTCTTATCACGCGAAGTGTACGACATGTGATACGATACAACTGTTGAAAGACGTTTCCAGGCCTTTTGAACTCCACAGACATCGATTTGTCGCCCAGATTGCTAGACCTGACAGTTTCCAATTCCTTTCTTTGAAATTTCTTGAAGAGCAAGGTCTACGGTGATAGACGAACAATAATTCGACAACTTAACTCTTTGGGGCATAGTGGGGTAAAAAGTGTCCCACCTTGTTAGTACTTACATATGCACAGTGGGATGTTTTTCATCCCACCTTGAAACATTAAGAAGATAAAACTAATCTAATTGAACCTGTTTTCACAAATTTCATGGTGAGATTATTTATGCCCCACCTAATAATTAATTATCTCAACATTTTTTTTTTTTTTAAGTTCTACTTGTTTTATGTCGTAATTCATACCTACTTTGTTACATTTTTTAAAAATAAAATTCCTGTGCAACTAGAGTCTGTTTTTGTCTTAAAATTCTGTGCTTCAAAGAGTTAAAGGAGAATATTCGCCAAGAAATTAAAAAACATTACCGCGAACGCCTTCAGAAATGTCGTGCAAAATGTTCTCCAAAGAGCTCGAATTGGTGTCGCGAATAAAAATGGCGGACGATATCGTTTCCCACGTTTAACTCCAAAGTCTCGATAATTAATATTCC
>NW_017100606.1:117333-128330 GCF_001263275.1 Habropoda laboriosa
GAAATAAATTGTCGGAGTAAATTTTAGGACACTGTATTATGGACTGTTTTATCTATTCTGCGTTCCTACAATTCGGTGCAAAAAACGAAACAGCGAAATACACGACAGCGAAATCAGTCGTAATAATTCTATAAAGCGATGAAAACATCGAGTAATTTGTACTTTTACTTAATAGGTAACGGAACATTGATTACTTACAACAGCTTCACAAAGCAATTTGAAACATAAGTTCTTATAAATTTTTCTTGCCTACTTCATCATCTGAAAATGTTGCATAAATTTGCTGCCAACATTCTGGAACGCCTTGTAAACTTATTCGTTCGTTGATATAATATCTACGACAATATAAAACGATTAGTTGACTAATGATCCTTTTTTCTAATTTTATTCCAGCTATCACTGGTATTTTCTATACTTGCTTCTTCGCCGTGCTGGCTTTGCTCTTTGCT
Organism: Habropoda laboriosa; assembly: GCF_001263275.1. Taxonomy (NCBI): domain Eukaryota; kingdom Metazoa; phylum Arthropoda; class Insecta; order Hymenoptera; family Apidae; genus Habropoda; species Habropoda laboriosa. The sequence goes on from NW_017100606.1 coordinate 117,783, forward strand.
ATTTGCATGAAAGGACTGCTAGCTACGATAAATACCGAAAAGCCAAGGTGGATTTTGGAGGAAAGTCTGATAGGAACCAATCCAGGTAAATTCGCATATTCTTATCAGTATGACGAGAATGAAATCACGTGAAAGAAAATTAAATGGTTGCCTTTTATATAAGTGCTGGTCACTTGAACGAACGCCATGCGTGTAAATTATCAAATTTAACGTGGATAACCAGAAGTGAGTAAATATAAAAAAACTATATTTTTGTATCATCATCCACACCTTCACTTTTAAGTTTCCCATTCTAATTGAGAATACCCGGTACTCTACAAAATCGACGAGGAAACGGAAAATTGAGCAATGGTTATCGTTGTTCAACCATCTCGTTCTACTTTTTTAAGGCTGTATAAACAGCTTGAAGAAACAAGCACCTTTAACTTGTACACAACGTAATCGTTGTGAAAGTGCTGCAAACGAAATAAATACAATAGATCCTCGCATAACACGGGTATATGTAACACGGATTCGTATAATGCCAGGTCCACACTGGTCAGAAATGCTCGCGAACAGTTCGCAAACTGCTCGCAGATTGTTCGTGGACAGAATACAAGCAGTTGCAGAGTTCAGCTCGCGAACAGTGAACACTGAGTGAACACTAAGAACTGAGTGAACAGTGAGTGAAGAATAAGTGCTGAGTGAACATGAGTGTATGGAGTTTTCAGCACGAGGCCATGCCCAAATTGCCCCCATGGGCGTGGAATTCAGATACGTTACCACTTCTTCCTCGCCGCGGGAAACACGCTAAAGGAAGATGCACAGAGTGAGAACTAATTTGTGCAGACAGAAGAAGCTCGTCACCTCCGATCGAAGAGATCGATGTGAGAGGGGACCGCTCCCCTACATTGCTGCGGACCGAGTAAGTAGGGGCCAATTTGTCACCTCTGCGCTACAGGATCGAACGAATCGACTTTCCACGCTCTCTACCAATTCTCCAGATTGGTACCGGAGCTGTTTTGGGACACAGCTCACTCGCCGGCAGCCTGGAAAAAGGGCCACCTAACCAGCGTCTGGCTTTAAACCAAAGCACCCTCGAATCCAAACAGTAGCGCGTTTATAAGACCACGGGCAAATTTGAATTTGGTGGCCCCATGTACAGTGGATGAGGTTACAAAGGATTGGTCGTGCAATTGCCCCTTTTGCCCATAGGATAACGCACCACTGAATCCAACACCAACTCGGCTAGCCCACGAACGGGAGAGCAGGAAAGAGCATCCGCCCAAACGCAGCCGGAGAACCACAGGGAGGGTAGGATACCCGCCACAGCCCTGTTGCATGGCTTGGAAAACTTGGCCATCCTGAGGTATCGTCATATATTTACATATATCGTCGGTGGGATTTTCGTGGCGGACGGACACACACCGCTCCTATTTGAGGGACCTCAATCCTCTCACTGGTCGATCAGCGATTCAGGTACCGGGGGTTCGCTAAGCCCCTAGGCACCCTTTTAGGTACCCCCCTGCGGGAGCACTGACTCTTGTAAGTGAACACTAAGCACTGAGTGAACAATGTTCGCAAACAGTGAGTGTCAATATTTAAGCGTGAAATTAGCGCGAATGCTAACTCTGCCGTGCCCAAGTTTGCGCTTATACCGGCCGGTGTTGTGTTTTGCGAGTTACCACTGTCAAGAGACACGCATGTAGATGTTTTATGCGGCGGTGCCTGGAAAATACCTTCTTCACCACTTAAGGGTCACTAGAAGGGAAACAGTGAGTGAACAGTGGGCATTGAGTGAACAATGTTCGCAGCATGTTGCTCGAGGTTCACGATCTGTTCGCGAACATCAGTGTGAACCCGGCATAACACGACGCAAAAATTGTGACAGTGTTCGTATAACACAGTGTATTTACATTTTCACAATGCAGTAAAATCCCGATAATTGACGATATATTGTATTATATGGTAATTGTTTTATCATGTAGATACTCTAAGGAACTATTAGGACACCCTGTATGCATCTTTGCTTTATCGACCAATTTAAAAAGTATCGTAAACATTTTTACTGTACGCTAACGGGTGGACCATCTCTTCATGTTGGATAGGTTTAGGATTTCGACCAATCTCCGAGATTCCTGAAGAAAAATCGTTAATTTGGTATAGCTCGTCAGATCCTAGCTCGGTGCAAAAGTGGACTGGCCTGTTAGATAAGTTTTTAGAAGGTAAATTACATACATTGAACTATAATCAGAAAATTGCATATAAAACGTTGTACATGCATATTAAATTGGAAAATTGTCTTAATATTGATATTAACCATTTTCCGCAGAATATGTTAATTCATCCCTGTTACCAAATGGTGGTAGAAATCAACAAATTTGTAATTATAACACGCCAGTTAAGCCTGGACATGTTTGTGCGGTCGAGGTGAACAACTGGGGACCTTGTTCGCCTAATCAACAATATGGTTTTAATAACTCGGCTCCATGCGTCTTTATTAAATTAAATAGGGTAGGTTATACTATATATATGCATATTATACAGGGTGGACCACGTAAAACAGACCACCTAATTATCTTCTCTATTTAGCTATGGTGGTACTTCTCTTTTGCCATCTTTTTCTGTTTTTTTTTTCTTTCAAGGTCACCTACATATGTGTTTTTACATGAATGTGTTATTGTTGTATAGTTACCTAATTTACCACCCCACGGTATACGTCGGATAACGCCAATGCAGGGGGCGCGCCAAATTTGAAGCTTAATAACTCAAAAACGGTTTATGCAAAATACATGTTCAGGTAGTGTTCTGAAAACAGTTCGATATCAACTACAAAAATACAAGATTCCATTTAAAAGTTAAAACGTAACCTTCACAGGACTCTCCAAGACCATCGCAATGTCAAATAATTATTATCACGATGTGTCCCCCTTGACACCGTACAACATTTGTCTGAAACATTTTTTTGTATTTTTAATACTCAGGAAAATAATCGCGTGTATACATACATTTAAACCGGACATACTGTATATATATTTTTCTACTGTATGTTGCAGCAGACATTGATGTAGATTTAAATATGCATAATGATATGACCTTAAAATGATCTTACACACTAAAATTTGTAATCGAATGTAAAACTTTCTTTCATTTTTTACCATCTCTTCCATCGAAAAAATTTTTCTTTCGTCCTATTCACCGTTTGAAACCATTTAATTTACGTATAAAAATGTCCTCCATAGCTAGAGAAGATAATTAGGAGGCCTGTTTTACCTGGCCCACGCTGTATATTAAAGACGCAGTAGCGGTGCGTGTAATGCAGAGTGGTGAAATTAATTATACACATTTTCTTATAAAATTACACAATTCCAGAAAATTATAGAAAGTCATAGGAAATATCCTCTGAAAAATAATTACCATTCAGACAGAAACATGTCTGTCGAACAATTATGTGCAATGCAAAGGGTTACATAAGATACGATCCTACTAATGATGTAACGTAAAATCGATAATACAATTTCACTTCATTGAAGATTCATGAATTTATCTAATCTAATCTGTAATAATGAGAGGGGGGATATACCGGGAGCTCGATCCAAGTGGACCATTAATTTATAGCTACAGCAAATTCATTTATGAACACTTATTTACAGATATACGGCTGGATACCGGAATGTTACAACAGCACAAACGATTTGCCAAGTGATATGCCAGCAAGCCTCGTTCAACACATTAAATCCGTCAACAGTTCACGGGTTAGTTAGTCAGTCAGTTAATTGCGCCAGTCGGTACTTAAAAAAGATTTCAAGTTACCATATGTAGATATATAGCATTACATTAAATCATTTGAATAATTTTGTTTATATGTCTATGATAGAATTTGCACGTAGTTAGAACGATTGAATTTTACGTTTAAATAGGTAGATAAAATTAATCGTCTAGTTTTTCTCTATTTTTTCGTCTTTTTTTTTTTATTGCAGTTGAATACCATATGGGTATCCTGCGCAGGCGAAGATCCTCACGATCATGAAAATATCGGTGAGATAAACTATTATCCTGAAGATCATGGCTTTCCAGGGTATTACTATCCTTATAAAAATATACCTGGTTATTTAAGTCCCGTTGTTGCTGTGCATTTTCTTCGACCAGCAAGTAAGTACACTGCACGCATTTATCATCTAAATAGACATTTTAATTCTCGATTCTCTGGACTGTATAGCTTTCACAGGAATATATATTTTTGTTCACTATCTTCTTAAATAAATTTTTCTGAAATTGTGTCGTTGGTTACATACAATATTCTCAATGCTCGTGTAGATGTTCTTTTTTTGCATACTTAGAAATAAAAGGTTTGATACTAATTATAAAACTGTCTAGCTAAATTTTCCAGAATTTCATCTTATAAGCTAATTATAATCTGTAGCAAAAACAAGCACAGAGTACATTCTACAAAACAGCCTTATGTAACATGTGCATGAACTTCCATATGTTAGTCTTAATCTTTTGCAGTTCTGTGACGTTTCTGTGAAAAGTATTGGCACAGCATAGTTGTGATAAAGCAAATACATACTTATAGAAACTGATTTAAACAATCAATTGTTCAATATATCCTTATACTACCTATTCTAGTTTATTACATAACAAGAAACAATAGTATATAAACAAAGTGGTGCATAGAATAATAACAAAAATATGGATCTTGAACACTTTACAGAAGGATAAAAGTGTTGATGCAGAAAATACGACGTACAATATCTTCAGAAAACTTCCGGTTGTCATTTTGAAATAGCGGTAGGAGGATCTGCCGATAATCATTTTTTTCTGCTACTCGATCAGTAAAGTTAGAGACCTCGGTGAATGAACAGGCGAAGAAGTAAAAAAACGTAACAATGACTGGAAAAGTGAAAGAAACAACAAGTGAAGAAAGAACAATTATACTAAATTTACACAACATGAACAAATCGTACAGTGAAATTGCAAAAATTGAGAAGAAAAGTTGTTCCACTGTCCGTAGTGTCATAAAACTGTTTCACAGTCGGGCATGCGTTGAGAATCTCAAGAGAAGTGGTCGCCCTCCCAAGCTATCAACCCGAGAAAAAACAGAAATCGAAGATATAGTAAAAGAAAATCCAAAATTGAATTCATCTGAAATTGCAGTTATGATAAAAGATAAGTATCAAAAAGAAATAAGTTCCAAAACTGTACAAAGAATATTTAGGGATACCGTTTACTCTGCCGGTAAGCCATACATGAGTAAAATAAATAAAGTAAAAAGAAAAGCATTCGCGAAAGAATTTGTCACAAAGAATTCTGAATTCTGGGAAAAAGTATTGTTCTTAGACGAAAGCAAATTTAATATAAACGGGAGAATTCTGGATTGGAGAAAATCCAATACGAAAATGGATTCGCGTAATCTACAAGCCACTGTGAAACATCAAGATGGCGAATTAATTGTTTGGGGATGTATGGCAGCGTCGGGACTCGGAGAACTCGTATTTATCGACGGCACCATGAACGAACATCTGTACTTAAATATATTGAAAGAAAATCTTTTGAAAAGTGCCGAAAAATTGAATCTTCCTAGGAATTTTTACTTCCAACAGGATCACGATCCTGTGCATGCGGCGTATATCGTTCGCCAATGGAGCGTATACAATACTGCCCACATTTTAAACACGCCACCGCAAAGTCCGGATATGAATCCGATCGAGCATTTGTGGGATGAATTAGAAGAAAGGATGAAAAAGCATAGTATAACGAGTAAAATTGAGCTAAAGAATGTTCTTCTGCAAGAATGGAACAGTATTAAACCGGAATTTACAAAAACTTTAGTCCATTCAATGCCCGCAGTGCTAAAAGAAGTTCTTAAAGCGAAAAATTAACAACAAAATAGCAATACACTATTTTTATTTATTTACAAATGTTATTATTATTTATAAATGCTGAAGAAATATATTTTTCTTATCACTTTGTGTATCACTTTATTTACATTACTGCTTCTTATTATACAGAGTGAATCACGTAACTTGTGCACGCTGGATAATTTTTAAAAGTATGTGTTCTACGAGAAAGTGTTTTACACAGGATGTCCCAGTTTTCTCCGATCAAACATTGCCACTATGTTCTATGGGAACAAGTATAAACATAGGTTGTTTGAAACTTTATTAAAAGGATGTAACAATAATGCGAAATACGAAAGGAATGGTAACGGATGTGAGGTTATGATACAAAATAGAAATAGATCAACGTTATGTATAATACAATCTAATTTATTCATAGGAGCTGTGTTTACGACCTGAGGTTGTCGAAGGTGTTGAATGTAATTTCTGCCAATGCCATTCTTGTATCGTAGTAACCGCAAGTTCGTTATCATTTCCTCCGTATTTCGTATTTTTGTTATAATTGTTTTACGAAGCTTCAAACGACCTATATTTATATAACAGTTTTTTCTTACTTATACTCGTAGAAGATAGTGATAAAATTTGATAGAGAAAAGAACTAGGACACCCTAGTTTTTAGTATATAAATTGCAGGGTATTGAAGGGAGCATATGATGTTGAAACGGTTTGTTTTAAATAACCTCTGTTTACCAGATGTCAAGTTGATCTTGAATTTTTTTTAACGGAATGCGTACCTTTTTGCGCTAAAATTTAAAAGAACAGGTTATTTTCTATAAGAAAGTATTAAGTTTTATTTACCCTCAACCTAATAATTGACGAGATATTTAGAAAAACGTTATTCATAGCCTCACTGCTTACCTTATAGAAGGTGGTCAAAGTGAAATCCGTTGCAATCCTATAATACCTGTGCAATCTATTAATTAAGGATAGAAATCTTCCATTTTTTTATCATTCCATAATTTGATTCTAATTTTTTCTCTAATAATCGTGTAATTTCTATAGAATTCAAATAATTTATAATTTTATATAATATAAAAAGGTAAGCATTCCGTTTAAAAAATTCAAAGTCACGTTGATATCTCGTAAACAAATAGGTTATTTAAAAAACCGTTTCAGCGTCGTATGTTCCATTCCATACCGTGCAATTTCTATATAAAACACTTTTTTGCAAAGTGTTAGAAGTTATTCGGGGTGGACAAGTTATGTAATTCACCCTGTATAATAAACTAGATGAAATACGGAAATGTCGAAAAATTTATTCTTTAAATAAAGTTTTTTAACAACTGTAAACATTTGTATCACAACAATTATGTTGTGCTAATACTTTTTATCTGCACTGTATATTAATATAAATGAACAGAACGTTGAACATAATTCGGACGACAAAGGTTTCGCTGATCTTAAAACAAACAATTGAAAAACGATCGTTTCAATCCATAGGTAACAAAAACATAGAGACCTCTCTCATATTTTCTAATTTAGTTACCTAATATTAACCAAACCTTGCATGTAACAAACACATAATACATTCCAGCTAAAACCAGTAAAATCCAGTGCATTGTGACACAATATAGGCTGTTGAAAGGTGTCATCGACTAAACCTTCTTAAAATAACACACACATGTCACCTCGTCGCGCCACTGGTTTCATTACCTGAAACACTGTGTATACCAACAATACAATACTAAAAAAGCATACTTATGAATACCATACTAGGAACTTTTTGAAAAAAAATTTTAGAGAAGTCTATACTTCAATACAGAAATCTTGTTTGCTGTTCGGAATAATAAGAATTCCCTTATTTTAAATTATAAATAATTTGACAGGAAAAACTGAGTAGACTTTTCAAAATTTAGTAACTTCATAAGATAATTTATTTTCCAGGAAATAGAATAATCAGTGTTGAGTGCCGAGCTTGGGCGAAGAATATAAAATACAGTCCATTGAAACTGGACAAACTTGGCTCGGTGCACTTCGAGCTTATGGTTGACGAATGATCGTTCTTATCTTTGTAAGAGATACAAAATAAAATTTTTTCTCTTCGGACGCGAAATCATCTGCCCAGTCACGTGGACACCTACCATAGAAGATGCTCTTTGGAAGATGCACTATCAAACTAGGGAAACTACTCAGCAAAACTGTGGTAAAAAAAATGTATAAATAGACATATTGAAATTTCCAATTGGTCAACGACTAGGAAATACATATTTGCGTTCAGAAGAAGATAAATTGGATTCAAAAAGATATGATAGACATGTAAGTAACAATCGGAAAATCCAGTCATTCGATTTGGCAGATTCGCCTCACGTCTGCACCTATTCAACGGTTGTTTGCGTTTGTCTAACGTTAACAAACGTTACTGCAACGTAAAGTAATCATTGAAAGTTATCATGATTATAGAAATAGAATATAAATAACATTACGGCACAATATTATTAAAGTAGGTAAAGTTTTGTACATATTTTAAAAGAGAAAATATAACTACTGGTACTTATTACGAATTAATATTTTAAATGGTTTCGATAAATCTATTTTTTATATAAGATATTAATAAAAAATTTTGAGGTCATATACAGTTCGTAAAAAGTTTGGTAATATTAACGAAGTAATGTTCATAGCGTTATTATGCAAGTAAAAATCAAACCGAAAAGAAACGCACATGTATAGTAATATGGAGTATCAGTTTCTTTCATTCTTTTGTGATTTATATAAATAACAAAACGTAAAGAAAAATGTAAAGAAACACGTTATTACCTCATTACCTATTTAATTTTTTGTATTTACATTGGATTTTGTATATAGAGTGCTCACTTTCTTACCAGCTACTGTTGTCATAAATCATGAAGATATGGAAATAATAAAATAGAGAAACGTTTCATTACTTTCTATAATCAGTGCGATTAATTATATCAGTTTTCTTTAATTTGTTCTAACTTTTGAGCAGTGGAAGTGATCTTTAATTTTTTAAATGGCAAGTTTTGCATTGAAACGCGAAATATTATGCTACACACCCCTATCGATAACAAGTAATGCTTCCAGTATCACGAAATGCACAAATTATTTTTTTCGTTTCTAAATAAATATTGAATTCTGTTAACATGTAATACTAGAAAATATAACATTTCGTATAAAATTGTAAAGAACAGCTTTTATTATTTACTCATTAATAAAAAATTAAAAACAATTAATGTAACTATCGTGTTGCTCATAAAATCTAATGCAACTTTTTCTACTTCATGTTTTTACCACTTACAAGAATAACGCTGGCTAGTAATAATGTATACACCTTGTATAGTACAATTAAATAATTACAAATATTTTACTCAGGATAAATAAAAAAAATTGAAATTGTTTTTAGTATATGTAATTTAAATTTTCAATTAGTTAATCTTATGTATATAACACAGTTAAAAAATTAATTAGCGCAAAGGGGTGGAAAATTTCCATGAGATCGATTTTGTAAATTCATGTTGGAACAAATTAATGTTCTTTTTAAATGATACATATAAGAATCTGTCGATAGTCTTTTCAATAATATTTTTATTATAACCAATTCAGATCAGATGAATTTTACACTGTCTATAAAATTTACTACAGTAAGTAAAATATATAATTTCCTTTTCTACCTGAAATACATATTGCAGACGATACGTTTAAACATGAAACAATTAAAATCAACCTATCTGACAATTTAATAATTAAGAAGAGAAGCTAGAAGGGAATATTAGTATGACGAAAATATAACATTAAGCATCATCAATTATTTGACGAATTATACTTAGATGTAGGTACTTATTAAATTTATGTACTTATGTCGTTAAAAACGTTTTCTGTACAAAGTTGTTTAAAGTATTTTAAGCTGGCATGATAATTATGTATTCCACTGTATAAATAAAAATAACGTTTGGAAGTGAACAGATACTAGGTAATAATTTTGTACGATTAATTATAGAGTTTTATTACCCTAAATTAATTATCAACGACACATTATCAATTTTTTTAAATCACTCATAAATAATATTACAGTATATTGCGATCTTCTTTTATTATTTTAATATCAATTAGTTATTTCAATATTAAACGTTTTCGATAAACACGGGGCAAAATATACTACTTATTAATATAGTAGGAAGTAATTATTAATTATTAATTGAAAATCAATTTTCTCATAACAGAATTTTATTTTTGTCAGTCCCGTATAATTTTTTCCTTCATAAAATTACGTTTTCTGCTAATTATTGCTTCATGTACACGCGCAGTTGACTGACAACTACAATAATTTCACATATCAGACATAATTAATACTTATCAAAACTAAATTTACTTGTAACTCATTAATGAGAACAAAATTAATTTCTATACAATTCTAGTGACAGATTGTTATTTACATTAAATACAATAAATGCACAATAACATTTCCATTGTATGTACTTAATGCTTCAATTAACATGATAATTACACAAACTAATTATACATATTCAAGGGATTTCAGAAAGAAGAAAATAAATGTTTTATCTTCTATAAAACGATGATATATTTATTTTTCAAAATGCGAAACTGACTTCCTGTCTACTTACTATATTCATTATAATGCAAATACTCAGCAATTATAATATTATTTCTGTATTTTATATGATTATTTAAGTGCAATGATAAAAGATAATAATAA
>NW_017100606.1:129343-144899 GCF_001263275.1 Habropoda laboriosa
GTGTTTGCTACAGAAATAAATGATTAAAATCTGTAGTTTAAAACAAGAACGTCTTATCTATAAAAATATATGTATACATATACGATACATTATTTCAGCAGCGAAATACATGTGTGTGTATGTATGTGTGTGTGTGTGTGTTTTGTTTTATGTAAGAGATCTATTCTCAATAGACATTAATAGGGACGAATTTTCAGGACAAGACTCGAAATTTATCGTAACAAGTAACTTAAATAGTTTTTAAGCAATTATGGTTTATCCAACGTCTCATTAACCGCAAAGCACATACAATTACCTTAAAGCATATAATTACCATTCATTTCTTAAATACTAAAATTAGGTCTTGTAGAAGATTCAATTTATGATTATTATTGTTTGAATTAAAATTAATGTATCTAAATAAAGAATTTTTAAAAACATATTAGTACTACCTTACTTTACAAATTAAACTAAAATCCCAAATAAGGCACTATTTGCTTCGATTAATTATAACTTCATTACACACTGAAGTTTATTAGATTCGTCAAATGAAACCAGATAAAAGACATAAAACGCTAAAACAATAGCATAGAACTCTATGTTCTTTTTCGGTACGTAGAAATTTTATATAAATTCGATTTTAGATGGTGCAATCATCAAAAATCCTCTTAACTTTGTACTTGACAAAAGTTTTATCCACACTTTGGCAGCGGTCATTGATTTCTGATGGCTTCGTCGTTTCAACAGCATCCTGTTACGTCGAAGAGTCAGAATATATATATGAGATTCACATTCAGTTTCTGTACGCTAACAAAGGTGAGGCCAGAGAAAGATATGTAAACGGTGTTAATCTATCATCAACTCGAAATGGACTACACCCATTTTGTCATGGCGGCTGTGTTTTATGTTTCTCGCCCACGCCTTACATTCTACGTTTATTAAAATTCCAGCTGTAACAAAAATTTTTTTCAATCATACATATTGATATTTGTATGTTTTTTTTATATTTATACTTCATAAGAATTTGCCAAAGATCATTGATTCGAAAATGAATTTCAAACACTGATAAAATCACTCCTACGAAATTTTTTTATATTTTCCTGATATTTATCTCAAACACTTACTGCGAGGTCGAACGAAATGAACAGCTACTAACGGGCTGAGGTAACCCTCGGAATTTTCGAAAGGATAAAAATAACCAGGGAAACCTCTTCGTGGGATATACTCAATTGGTCCTATATTTTCTTGATCTGCAGGATTTTCGCCTTCACAAGACACCCAAATAGTGTCAAGCTGATAAGTATTTTTTGATTTGTCGATATGTTCCTTAAGGTCGACAGGCATGTCCTCTGGCAACGATTTTGTATCATTATAAAACTCCGGTTTCCAGCCATATATCTGAAAATATATATTCGTCGATTTATTTGTACACTGACCACAGAAAAACAGAATTTGAAAAATACTAAGAATGATTTAAATACAACTTAATTCTCTTCACAGTTTATGTTAAATGTAATTAATAAACAGTATTAATTTAGAAAAATCAAGAAAATACCTTATTAAGCTTGAGGAATATGCAAGGAGCTGATTTATGATAATTGTATTTGTTCTCTTTAGTACAAGGATACCAGTTTTTAACGTCGACGTCACAGACTTTACCAGGAGGCGGTGGTTGATTGTAGTCACATTTATTAATATTGGCACCAAGACCGGGAATTGAGCCGGGCGTTATATAATCTGAAAAATTGATATCGATTTTAATGATTGTGAAAATAATATAAACGATGCGGCTTACGAATAAGGACCTGTTGGAAGACAATGTCTCCTAAATATTTGTATTTGTTTATGAATCGAAACAAACACAATTTTATTCACAATAAAATCATAGCTATATAGTTTATAATGCATTGTTAAGATATAGTATATTTCTAAAATATGCTTTACGAATAACATACTCCCAATTTTTCTCATAATTTGTTACTTAGTAATGTTAATGTATCACTCAAGCAATTAAACAACTATCTCTGACAGATAATCGCCGAAAAGAGTCCAGTTGCGTGGACCGAGCAAATCTATACTTTAGAAAATTGACAGAAAAACAAAACCATTGAAACATGATAACTTTAAAATTAAGAATTAAGGAATATTTCAGAATTGTGCACTGTAAAAGTTAGAAACACCTTTCCCCATTAAGTAATAAATAATTTAGTTATGACTCAGTTACACTTTTTATCCATTTTCACAGTCCTCCATCTCTTTCATACACTTTGATTTTAACTATCCACAACTTTATCTTTTCTCTACTTACAATCTTGTATTACCTATACCAAATACTTTTTAGACATTAGACCATTACTTATAATAAAATTACAACTAATAACTAATTTTTAAACTCTATTCTTCTTTTCCTATATCCATTAGTCAAAATCAATCATATCATAACCAATTTTATATATTTAAAGATTTTTATAAAATTTAACAAGAATGAACATGGTATTCAGAGATACAGTAATGAACAAAGGTATAATGGAATTGTAGTAAAAAACAAATTGCTCAATACACCAGTTTTAAAATAAAATATAACAGTCTACCTTTGTTCATCATACCTAACTCTACCGATAAAATATTAAACAAGCAATGATGTACAGTAATTAAGCATTTTGCACAAACTAATGCCACAACAACACATAATGCATAAAATGCTACCTTTCAGGAACAATTCTAAAGAGTCAACCCAGAATTTGAAGTTCTCACTGTCAGTGCCTCTGTACAAAATCAATGTGCTTTCCACATTTTCCAGTGGTGGCCGTGGTCTAAAACCTAAACCTATAAATAAAAGTATGGTAAGTAATATATAAGCAACAATAAATAATGCTAAATTTTCATATGTAATTGTTTTATTAAAAATTTTGTGTCTTACCAGGATTTGTTCCAATTATTGAACGTTCCAACTGCCACCTCGGTATCCTTGGATCTAAGGTTTGAAAGAAACCCCAAAAGCAAATTGCAACAAGTGCAGCCAGCACACCATAGAATATCAAATAGAACAATCCTATTTTACCTGTAAGAAAAATTCAATAAGTTCTCTACTGATAAACTTGCATCATTATGCTATCAAATTATTAATCATGGAATAAAATCTTGTTATTCTTTTCTGTAATTTCTATTCATGTATGTAGTAACAAATATTACATTTGTGATATCTTCCTTTTACAATCAACTTTAAAATTTCACTGTTTATTTAACTTTTCCCTGTTAATATATGTTCTTAACATACATATATGTGTATAGTTTAACATTGAAGTTATTAATATTTCTACCAGAATATATAAACACGGATATGAATAAATACAGAAAGGGCACTCATATTTAATATTGACACTTTTATTCGTAAATATTAAAACTGCTAATATTAACAATTGATACGAACAATTGACTCGAGTAAATATAATCGAGACGAATTAACAATAATTAAGCAAAAAGAATAATTTCAGCCAGCCGATGAGAAAGGAATAGTTTCAGTTGTTCGAATTTTTGACTAATTACGAACAACATTATTAGTCATTAATATTAGTAATTGATATTGACAATTATTTTAAAAATTGTTATTAAACCAAAAATTTTAATTCAATGAAACTTATATTGAATTTAATTTATATTAATATACTCGAGTTGATAAACATATTAATACAGTACCAATAATGAAAAAATGGTTCGAATCGTTAATCTTGTTACGTAGGTTATAGGAAGTGTTGAACTTTAAGGATTTATTTACTCATAGTTGCCACAAGATAAAATATCTTGAAAGCTGTTACAAGATGAAAATTGAACTACATATAATTTAGACAAATTCACAGTAAAAATCAAAGATTTTCAATCTCGAAATAGGCTTTTTATTATTAGCAACATAAATAAATATGTATGTCGCAAATGTATAGAAACACAAATTTTCGGCATATAGGAAATTTAATCATAGTTCATTGGATAAGCACTATATTTAATTTTTCTCATTAATCAATTTTTCACCCATAAAACAGCAGAGAAACAGTGAAAGAAAAAACGAAAATAAGTTTTCAATACTTTCTTAAATCTACGGAACAATTTTGTGGGGAACGTTCACAATTTAATAAATTAATTCTTATGAAAACCATAAAAATTCCGTTAAACAGAGCTATATCTAAATTTGAAAAGGTAAGCCTATGAATATTGTGTTGCGTCGCGTGAAATATTATCGATTGATAATATACTTGATTTTATTTGTTTTGCAATTGTCGAGCTCAGAAAGGAGTTGTGAAACACTTGAATAATTTTTACTGTTGAAACACGGTAATTAACGACACGACAAAGCTCTTAATTGCACTACATCCGAATCTCTATATTTTCGTCCGAGTTTAACAAAATTTCATATTATTACGTTTTATTTGGAAAAAAGCACATTACGTAATAGCTACATTTGTTAAGCATAATTTACATTTATTCCTGCATAAACAAATATTGCATTGAGCATTATACAGGATGTCTCTTTAATTAAATAATTAAACTATCTCAATAAAATCAATAAATAGGAATAAACCAAAACAATTTATATAAACATATGTCTAAAAATGTTTCCTTTTGAAGTAAAAATATTAAACGCGAAAAAATAAATATTAACGGGCTTGTTACTGGAATAGGTTAATAATATTAACCTAATTTACTTATGTTTGAGCTCCTTTTACCTTTTTTTAAATTAACATTTGAAAGAAATTAATGCAAGAATGATAATTTTTCTATAAAAGCACTTTTGAACATGTGTTTATACAATACTTTTCCTTTATTTCCGCCCGTTGACTATATTGGTGTTTTCTTACCGTTTATTGGTAATATTATTGGTACAATTTAGGAATAAAAATGAAGTTTCGTTATCGTTCTCTGTTTTAGCAACAGTAGTATATAATTCTTGAAATATAACTTGGTCAACTATTTCAACAAGCTAGAGGGTTAAAGTTCTTACTTCCAAAGCACTAGTCAAGAGGTCATTTCAGTGAAGAGCGGAATCCACGAAGCGACCTTGCTAGACATTGAATCGGTACATAATTGAATTGTTCCACTTGATCACACGCTCGGATCTTCCTTTGAATTGAGCCAACGATTAATGCAATTAACCTAAATTACGCGATGTGCCACCACGTGTCGATTAATTCCATTAGATGTGTCAGACATTGGCATATCCTAAAAATCATTGCGGCATACACTTTTAACATTTTGCTCATAATAAAGATTTCGAAAGCATCGTTTGACGCACTGTCGAACAATATAATTTCATCAATTTTCAAAAATAACAAAAAGAAATTCTGAATAAAAACGGAATCTACTTTCTCTACAAAATAGCTTCTCTTTTAATACTTTGATAATTTAACAAGTATTCTCCAGAATAAATGCTAATTCCCCAGATTAAAATTAAAAATTCGTTTAACATTTACGCCTTTAATTTTTCAATTAACATAGAAGTTGATTGGCACATTATAGTTTTTTTTTAACCAGGTTTTGATTAGTATTAAAGATTTAATCCAAAGAAAAATCTAGCCTTAAATTGAAATAATAACTATTTACTTCAATTCCGAAATATTTAATTTGACATAGAAAAAAGAAAATAATTATAACGACACGGCTCTTCGTAAGATTCGTTATAAATAGAACGTAAAAACTGTTATTTAGATATAATGTTTATTATATTATAAAAAGCATCTTGATGAGTAAAATAATATAATTGTTCTTCGCTGAAAATTTAGAATAGTTTACTTTTAAATTCAATTTTCTTGATATATATAAAATATGAAAAAGTACAGTCATTAAAGACAAAATGAAACTAAAATTCATATATTAAACGAAGATATACATTGTATTGTTAAATATTTTATTCTCAAAATTTGGAACAATTCATTATGAGAATATTTAGATTTTTTTTTCATTCTTATAATGTATTTTTTAAAATTTTGTATAATATATGTAATAAAAATGTATACAAAAGGTATACGTGAAAAAGAGAACAACACGTATATAGTATTTTACATATTACATAATAAAGTCTTTTTATAAATACAGTGACAACAAGAATAGTTATATATGTATACCTTGTATATTTTATGGGAGACTAAGATTTTTAACTATTAAGTATGCAATTGTCAAGCAGTAAAATTCTCGTGACATTTCTCGACAGTGTATATTCTTTATTATTACGATACATTTATAGAATCCCAAGAAAAGATGAACAGCGGAATCTTGACGGTTAACTATGTATATTTTATTACCAATGTGTTTACGTGAAATACGATATGTGCAACATCAGGTATACTTCGCGGAAGGACGAGAACACACAATGCACGTATATGTATACGTTCATATTGAAAAAGGATTAATCGAGAGAAAAATTCAATGACTAACTATGGAAGAAACCATTTGAATACATCGATAAAAATTTCCATTTCAACGTATTCTGAATTGAAGTTAAATATATTACGAACTGCACAACACACACTTGTTTGATTCTCTAACTTCTTTTGCTTTATAAATATTTGTACATACTTGTTCAAGTACGAAAATTGGCCTAAAGAATTGTAGAGAAAGAGGATACGTGATGAATTTTTAAGCCACTGAAGGTCTTACGAATGTTACATAAATGCGTATAATTTAATATAAACAACATTTCCATTATTCTTGTGTATGTTTAATATTTCTCACTTTACGTCTTATTATGGATATTTCCGTTTTATTTTATTTTACTTTTATATTTTAGCGTTTTTAAAAATTTAGATTAGGTATTGTTATGTTACGGAACCGGTGTAATAAAACGTTTCTTCCTGAAGAAACGCATCTTTCCTAATTCTAATATATATTTACATTTTAATTCATGCATTCTACAAAAGAAAAAAAGAATTTACAAGACTACGTTTTTCTTCTCTGTTGCTGCTGTTTACCTTAAAAATACTGTATTCAGCTTAAAAAATAAATACATATACAGATTACTCCGTTAGCTAAAATTATGTCAAGTCTCATATGGATCAAGCATCATTGTATTTCGTATCTTTGTAGGAAATCTTGAGAATAAAGCTAATAAATTGAGAATTAATTTCAAGGAATTGTTACGCGCCGAATTCAAAATTAATTTTAGAGATTTCCAGAGGATCAATGGTGAACGTAAGCTATGGTATGGTCGCGTGGGTGTACCCTTCGGAATAGCCCTAAGTTACATAATGTCGTAATGCCTCCATTTAACGCCAATTGACCTCGTTGTACGCGTTTGCGCTAAAGGAAGTTTAACAATTGCCATTCAGCCGGGCAAACCGTTGTGTGCACTGCGAATTAGCCACGCTTCGCGCTTCCGTCTTTTTCTCTCCCTTCCTTTTTTCTTATTGTTGTCACCCCTTTGTTTTGGCCAAATCGATCAAGAATGTATATGCCTACGCACCAGATGCGAAACCGTGGAAAATTCGATCTTTTACATTTGCCAAATTATTCGTCCTCGTTATACCTAGGTCTAAACTCTTTCAAACTTGAATTCTTTTTATGAAAGCGCGCATACATATATATAACATCACTTAATATTTTATTTATTTTTTATAATTGCAGTAAGAAGTAAACGGAAGTACTCTTACTTGTCTACTCTTTAAACAAATAATACTTAACCTAGAATGACTAAAGCTAAACCAAATGACGAAAACTTTTGTAACATAATATCGGTACTTTATGATACGTCGATAAATCGATATGTCGGTAAAGAGGTGAGGTTTGAAGTGGTTGAAGCTAGTACCCAATCCAAGGGTAACACCGTATCGAGGTTAGTTCCGAGACATGGATAAATCCTGGAATTCATTTATTTTGACAGTGAATGCAATTTGCAAGAAACTGTAAAGCAGCGACAGGCTTCTAAGCTAATTAAGCATAAGAAGACGTAATCGCACAATAATCTCTACTTTTTTTTGCGGTTTTGCGGGTCTTCTATGAAATGGTTGCAAGCAACTGATCGCACATGTACTAAGGATCAATTTCCAAGAAACGCATCCACATTGAAGTGTCAAGGTGAATACTTTAAAACTATATACTGTTTTTAAACCTAACTTTTTTTTAACTTTAGACCTAACTTTAACTTCATTTGTCCTAAAATATACATGATGAATGATAATATCTATATGAAAGAGAGCACCTAAATAACATTAAAATATATTGCCCTAATAATAAACATTACACATAATTGAAAATCACTTAATTTTTTAAAATGATATATTATAAGCCATTTCGATGTAAACTAATGATGATAATAATCATCGTCTCTCGCGTATATTGTTTCATATGAACATAAATCTATATGCATATGTACATACATACGTTCTACGCGTTCAAAGCAAAAAACTTATTCAAGTGAGTAAGGAATCATAATTTTTTACTAAAAAACAAATTCAGAAATTAGTAAATGCAATTATTTTATTAAAAAGTAGAGTCAAGAATGAGTGTTAAACACGTAATATTTCTGTTCTAATATGGCGTTCAATACTGCTGCTTTATGGGGTTCCCTCATACCTTCTTATAGCGTGTTTCCAACTGTTACTATGTCAACCAAGTGATTGGTAATGTAATAACATCACGTAAATTCATGATGCTCCATTCATTTACATTTATTACAATTTTTTCCTTATTCTTTGAACAAATTAATGAAATTTCGTAATGAAGTTAACGTCCCATATAAAATTGTTTAAATAAATGTAACCAATGTTTTTAAAAACACTTTTAGGTAAATATTCCATTTTTATAAAAGAAAGAAGAGAAATCTGTACGAACATACTACTGAAATTGTATTTATAACTGCATTTCTCACATAACTCGTTGAAAGATACCGGTATAACATAAAAAAGTCATGTGAAAACAATAGACTGAATTATTTCACGTTTTAAACGTAAAAAAAGATGAACAGTTTTTTTGCTAGACAAAGACAAGTTGAATAAAATATGTACGTACAACTAATCCAAAAAAATTTTGTTTCTTCAATCTAAATAGTACAACATTGAATAAAAACTAAATAAAGTCCAATCCGTAATTCCAAATTTACTGGTATTACCATCTTTTTGTTCAGTTGACAAGGTTTTTGTATTAAAGTAAGCTAGTAATGTATAACTAAATTTTATTTGACACAGAACAAGAAAGTGATAATAGAAAAATTAACAGAAAACAATTTTTGGTCTATGATAAAACTTTATTCGTGCTTCAAGCTGATCTATCTGAAGTAAAATGTAAACAAAAATTTCTCATCAAGTCAGTTTTACGCATAAATTTTTATTCGCCTTAAACAAGACAATGGTAATTATAACTTACAATTAAAGTTACCTGAATCTTTTTATCTACACTCGTAGTACTTTCGAACACTTGAATGAATTTAATGTGCTGAACACGTGTCCATTCAACTGTATTACAGTTTCTACTGAAACTATATATCAATTAAGATATACTTATCATACTTTAACTTTTAACGTTATATTCTTGTTATTAATTGAAACAACGTCAATTTCATTTAAACAATTATTGAACATCTAATAATAAACGCATTAAATCGAAATTTTTTAACACATTAAAGACTATAATCTATGCAATAACAAATTCAAATATAATTTAAAACTGCAATGAATGAAACGACATTTCAAACTACAAAAAAATTTTTCTAAATGGTATTTAATATATATATAAATAACATCTATAAATATCGATAGAATATATCGCGATGTATTTTTGTACATTCAATAAACTAACCTTAAATTCTAATATGTAAAGCTTTCTGAATCCGTGTTGGCATCGCATATTAAACTGTTTTTTATGTCATTTGTATAACCTGATACTTCCTATAAAAATTTTTTACGTGTTTACTGTAGGTTCTACCTGTCCCCATTCACCTGCCTGGAAAACAGTTATCCAAAACAATAGACCTCTTTTCCTTCTTTCCAGTTTCATTTACCTTCTTATTTTGCTTTTCGAAGACAAACCAACAAAAGTATGAAAGTACATATAAATTACTAATAATTCGTATTTTTACCGTTAGCTAACATTGTGGAATATTTAGCTGAGTAATGGAGAATAGAATAAGTTCACGACATTGGGAACGCAGTATTTATTTTGAAAAAAACCGGTTTAGAAAGCACAAAATATTAGTGCGCACTTTAAGAAATGTATACTACACATTTACACGCACGCATGTTCGGCATGAAAAAAAGTTTTCGAATTACTGGTATTCGCAATAAATATAATAAGGAACAATTGTTTAACTTTTTTTGAATTTGCTAAATCGAAATTTATTGAAAGAAATAAACTGTCGAAATTTTAACATTTCAGTTATATTATCACATACACACATATCGATAATACAAGAAATAAACTAAATATTAAAATTGAAGTTCAAAAATAAGAAACTATTATTGCAAAACTATTATATCAATCAAAGCGACCAAGATTCGTAAATTCCGTTTGTTTGGTTCGTCACAATTGAATATACACAACTTACCCCAGCTACTGGCTGTTCTGCCAAAAAAAGCACCGGTCTCCCGATTATAAAGAAAATTCTTGAGAGATTGGCTGGTTGATATGCTTGGCGGTTTAACATAGGGATTTGCTAGCTCTGGGGTAACCATCTTCGGATCTTTGCTGACCATCGTGTATCGCCAGGTAAACGATTGTTTCGTTTAATTGAAATTTACGCACTGTTCACGTATTACTCGAAATCCGATTATGGTGAATACACGAAAACAATCCAAAGTAAACGTGAAACAACCCGATCGACAGCACTGCAGGTTCGCCGCACCGAATCCGTGAGTTCCTTGAGGTCGGCTGGTAGCTTCTCCGTAGCCGACAGTTGGTTGTTCAGCGCCACCAGGTTGACTAGGCACACTTCGTCCGTGCAGGCTTCTTCTCCATCTCGTTCCCTTCTGCACTTTTCTTGTCACTTTCTCTTTCTCTCTGCCCCTCCTTAAACCCCCACCATGGTCATCAACCATCCATTCGCATGACGTGTCTACCGTGCACGTGCACGGTATTGTCATAGTGTTGTTTCTCATTGTCGTCGCTGTGTTGAGTTCATGGTGCCAATGCGTGATGTTATATATAAGCATCGATCACTCCTTTAGGAATTTTCCTGCTAACATCGATCATGATTATTTGAATTTTCCTTGAAATCCCCGTAAAATTTAATTTGCAAAAACTTTTAAGTACTTTATAATCTCAAAATATAAATTGTCGTGGTGTGGTATTAATTGTGGTGTTCTCTCGTATGCCACGCCTGTTACAGGGTCTTTGTATTTGTTAAATTCAGGTTGCAGCGGATTAAACAGGTTTTCAGCCGTTAAAATCAACGAGTACGAAGATTTCAATGCTTGATGGTAGTAATCTAACGTTCGAATTACAACCAGAAAGTATAACACTTCCGTTGTATTTTAAATTATGACTATTCTAATATTATTTTTTAAAGTCATATATTTTAAAGGCTTTTCTTTCAAACAAGATATTATACGAAATTTAATTGAAAATGGTAGAAATGTAAATACATAAAAGTGATTTTATGAAATTTTTGGTTAGAAATATACGATAGCAAACATTTAACAGTATCCATTATGACGTGGCAGGTTGTAATGTTACCTGAATGTAACTGTACAAGTGTTTAAACAATTATCTATCTAATGCATTTACAGATCAAATTTTTTTTAAGACAAAACTGTTCTTCATTTTTACAAAGTGAAAAATGATAGTTATATATATTTTTTGCATTATAATAAAGCGATAAAAGATTAGTGTGTAGTGATTGACAGTGAAAGTAATCAAAGTTTAGTGGCGCGATCTACTGTCCGTTTTTCAAACTTAACACAACTGGCCTCCAAGAACAGGTGGTTTTACTAGGATTATTAGCTTACCATTCCACTTATCATTATTGCTTCACATGGTTCAGTAAATTCAATTTTAGAGCTTTAGTTTAAGCTTTCTCTTTTAATACATATAAATGCTTAATATAGCAGTTTAAGTTATTAATTGTGATTATGTTGTACTAACTAGTAACAGAAAAAGCGAAAAAGATCAATCTAATAAGACTAACGATATTCAATTAACTGTAAGTAGCATCAATATTAAATTAACTTCATACTATTGCGTTACTAAAAGTGCTGATAAACAAGATAATAGAGAAAAATAACACTTTGTACATCGCTCGAGTTTGACATTACATGACATTATTTCAGTTTACATTACTTTTACATGGCTTAAGTTTAACATTACTTAACATTATTTCAGTTCATATTACTTGCTAATGATTAGATAATTGTTATTACTACAGAATTTCTTTTCTGTTGTAATTTCTTTGCTTGCCAAATATTTCAAACTTTTCTTAAGAATTAGGACAAGAAAAATTGTAAATACTTTTAATAGGCTTTTTTGACTATTCCAGCGAAACATAACCTTTGAATATTTACAAAAATTTAAGCAAAAAAGATTATAATAATTAATGTTAATACACCTGTATGGCATAGTCATTGAGTAGCTATCGCGGTGAAGAAGGCTGTGAAAACGATTTCCTCGACTTGATCGTTGAGAAACAAATTGGGGGCTAAGGTCAAACCTCGTGTATGTGACCTTAGTGCTTGGAGGCGACTCGTGTATGCGCTTTACAGCACTGTACTATTGGTAGTAACCTCCTCTCTCTTTTTGTCACATCGAGATGAGTCGCGCGCACGCATATAATGTGAGTCACACACCACAACCGATCTGAATTAACTACATCCTGCCACTGTGTCGTGTGACATTAATGTCATTGCCGTGTGTCGTCCGACTGAGAGGATCGGGTAAAATAGACGGAAGAATCGTCTCAAATGTCTGGGCCTCATATGAAAAATTCCTTTTAAATAAGGAATTATGATATGGAGCTTACAAATCATGTGACATATCGATTTATAGACTATCATTTTAATAGTATTTAAATCGACTATAACTTTAATAGATAAAAGCCCTTAAAGCAAATACAAATATCTGTATAAATATAAATACATAAATTTGAATATTTTGAATTTGATTGGCTCATTTGATTATTTGAATTTGTGTGTAACACCATACATACAATTATTACTTTGTACTAATATTCATATTTTTACACCTACCTTTTTTACAACTTTATTCACAGTCATTTACATATTTTTATGAAAATAGTTAATTAATTATCATTTGAAAAGTTATAACAACTAAATAAAGACTTTATTGTTTGTAAATTTCTTACATATTGATAGAAAGAAAATGTATTGACGTATTTTTAATGACTTTATTGGCCAATTTTATAAAATTTGTTTTCTTTAAATATAATTAACTGTTTCTTAACTTTTTATGGTAATTTATTTAATACAACTACGGAAGACAGTAACTTTTTTATTATTTTCAATGCATTTTTTTGTCCCAAGTCTTGGGGGTTCACGAGCCCCCTTACCATTTTCGTATCGCTTCCATCTTTACCGATTCAGTATAGAATAAGATTACAACATTAGTAGTGGTTAGAATTTAAACTAAATGTAATAATGAAATTATAAGTAAGGTATACTTCGTTCACGAAGTATAGAATTTTATATTTATTAAATTGATCGGAAATTGATTCAATGAAACTTTTATGAATTAATCTGTGGTATACTATTTACCGTTATTTATAATTGTCTAAAAGTATCCAGCAATTTATTTATCCCCTTTATGTAAAATTTCTCATTCTTGCGATTTAAATATTCTTCCAGTATATTCGCAAATTGATTCTCAACGTTAAAGTTTCTTCTTATTAATAAATTGTCGAACAATTTTATTAGATTTTAAGTAGACGATGCGAAGTCAAAATTATACGAGAGATGACATTATTTTCTATCCTATTGTATTCAACTTGTACTGAGTCCTTCAAGATGCGTAAGAACATTATCGCAATAGAATAAAATTCCCTTTCTATTAGACAAAACTATGTATTTGTTTAATTATTGTATTGCGCCAAGCCAATGAATATCTTCCACTACAGGGTTTACAGGGTATTTGACAACTGGTGGTAGAAAATGTAAGAGGTGATTCTATAAGCTTGAATATGGCGAAAGTCAAGAATAAAGAAATTGCATTTGAGGCTTCATTTTTTAGTTATTAATAATTAAAGATATCCCTGTGGTCGAGCAACCCTCATGACACTAGCCAGTATATGACAGGTGAAGACACAGGGAGCGCAGTGATTCTTAAAACAAACGACACATGGCCGACAGCTTAAAAGACACGTTTTATCCGTAACAACTTAATTAAACAAGCTTCTTTCTTTCGCCTATTCCAATTTATAATTGTACAAAACGATATGAGATAATAAATGAATGTTTTTCGGTCAAAGGTAAGTAGCAGCTAGACTGAAATGATGAGTCATGTGCGAGGAAAGGTATGTGATGGATGTGGAAATGACGGAGTGTTTTGTTGTGACAGGTTATAGTGTAGGGTTTGGATAGGGATTTTTAGGACAGAGACCAGGTTTTTAGTTATATTTTAGCTAAACTGGATCTAACCCCCTCTGGAAGAGGATACCTCCCCACCGGGAGGGACGTACATAAAGTAAAGGGGACTAACCGTACCTAACCTTAAGTCCCCACCGGCCACCCAACGCCAGGTGCAAGATGCAATGTCGAAAGACGGATCCCTTGTACCTGAGCTGAGGAACTCTAACTCGGCGGTGGTTTCGGTTCTAAAAAAAAAAAAAGACTGAAATGATGAGCTGTTTGCAAATGTTTTATAACCAGTATCACACTGGTTTGGGCCGACTGGCAACATGTATTAGAAAAACAAGGTTTTATAACTATCTTTGATCTTTACTAACACTTGATGGATAACATATAATTTGCTGTATAACAAAAAAAATATGTAATATAATGTCACAATATTTTTCTTTTTCTTTTTCTAAAAATTTGTATAACTTTCCTATATAACGTGTTATGTTATACATATAATGTAGACACAGCTTAACCCCTCGCCTTATAATATCGTGTGAGACTTGTGATATGTTTTACAGGTCAAACATAAGAAACACGAATTAGATCCACGATTCACTTTTTGCAAAAGTATTCTCATCGCATCGCAAATTGTGTATCGCATTCGTTGTCAGTCCACTCCAATGGCACGTGTAAAACGTATGAGCCAATTTTTCGCCGAGTATATCACGAGCTGTTACGAATTAAATCATAAGACAAGGGGTTACACTCATACAGCGTCGGTAAAACAGTTACGTGGACGGTCATCGACTGGTCTTTTTAGACCAAGACCTTTCTATGGTAATATTAATAAAAAAATGCTTTTTCGTGATATCTGAATAATTGACTAAAATATGCTTTATAAAACCTCGTAAACTATTCGAACGTCGTTCTTATCTATACAAGGGGAATTTCCTGTTCATTTTAACCGAAATAGTGTAATGGAAAAATTCGTGCTATATGAGGGTTGTCCAAATTTATTAAGTCGTACTATGTATATGGAAACAGTGTTATAAAAATATCGTGTTATATGAGGAGTTTCCTGTATCAGTCAGCGTGTC
>NW_017100606.1:145209-145972 GCF_001263275.1 Habropoda laboriosa
TCTACCTATTTTTTTTTTTTTACTACTTTTTTAGATATACTATAATAGGAAAATTGAGCTCCTTCTCTCACCCTACTGATGTTTCAGCAATCGAATTTCATGTTCTTTTACACTTGTCTAATTTTACGACCTCTCTGTAGCTTTTCCATCAAGTATACCTTTATACCTTTATAAATAAATGTATCCGTCGGAAACTCGTGGTTTATGGAATGTATAATGATATAAATAAATTAGTGAAACGTTGGCAAAGATATATTGATTGTGATGGTTCTTATTTTAAATAAATATGTTAACTTTTGGCAGAGTTACGATTATTTGAATTCATTCGACGAAATTCGATAAAATTTTCGGAACGACCGACATGGCTTCGGTAGCAGTGGAAGAAAAAGTGTTTGCTGCAAAAGTTTGTGGTATTTAAATACGGGTTAGAAAAAGAAAGACGAAAGTGGATATAGATGAAGGCAGAAGTAGAGAAAGTAATGAAAAAAAAGAAACATTTGTAGAATACAAAGCCGTTTGTCCTCGCGCTCGCCTGGAGGCCACATGTGTATACATATACACCGGTTGCGATATAACGTGGTCGTAAAAATCAGGAGAAGCCTAAATAAACATGTTCCGGGTGTCGGAAATAACTAAATTGACAGAAATAAGGGCGCTCAAGGGTCTGAAACCTCGATCAGGACCGTAAGACGAAATTTTTAGTCCAGTGTCAATGTACTTATACAATACATTGGCTATACAGACACAGAAAGGAACTGATATT
>NW_017100606.1:145983-154676 GCF_001263275.1 Habropoda laboriosa
CATAAGTCGTAATTCTTTTATCGTGCGAAACCCTAAAACGAAATGCAGTGTGGAGGATTTAGATTACGACCACGTTTATCGTAGCCCAGACTATATAGGGTGTTTCCGAAATTGCGGTACAATCAGAAACAAGGTGATTCCCCGTGTAAAAGTAAGTCGAAAATGTAGAATAAAATTTTTTCATATGTAGCTCTATTTTCGAGAAAATCGAATTTGAATATTCGTTAAGTACACGTACACTCAACTAGCTGCAATTTGCTTAGTTTACCCAATCTGACTAGCTACCTGTTATTTATGTTTATAAAAAATATCAGTCAAGATTTAGTATAATTGTAAATATCACAGGTATAATATTCAAACTCGATTTTCTCAAAAACGGAGCTCCATATCCATATTCTTGTATAAGATAAGCTATCGGCCATGTGTCGTTTGTTTTAAGAATCACTGCGCTCCCCGTGTCATCACCTGCCGTATACTGTCTGGTGTCATGAGGGTTGCTCGACTACTGGCGGAAGGCGTGTAACACGTGTTGACCTAAACCCCCGATTCTTCACTATTTTATGATTTTTCGTAAAACGAAATGACTTTGCTTGGCACATCCTTCAATTTGTTCCACCAAACGCTATAATATAATAAAAAAAGAATATACAATGTATAGCCAGAAAAAGAAAACTTAACCTTGAAATCTTCCCCCACTGCTTTACCCGCGGAGGAACTATAGTACAGCATGTTGTCCCCTATTTTACCAAACAATTTTTGAAATAACATTTCTTCGATAACTTCAGTTCCTTCTAAGATATTCCACAAAGTGTACAGTTAAAAAGGACACTCTGTAGATAATTGTTTATATTTGACAAAATTTCCATGAAATTACAGAAAAAGGTTCAAATTTTATGCAGATATTTACTTTGTAGTATTTTTCATAGTCCTTATGCAAGAATAAAATGTTATTTCAATTAACCAGTTACTTATAACGTTAATAATCATTTTTCGTCTTTATACAAAGCAAAAAATAATTGTATATACATAACGATAAAAACATAAATTGCACGGGATAAATTGATTTAACTTATCATTACACAGCTTCCTACTTAAGTGTCGTTAAATAGAATTTAGATAAGATATTTAAAAATAACCAGTTATAACTTGTTTTCGAACGTTATCAAAAGGTATACACAGGTGTGGTATTGAGCTGTCTTGATATGTCATTATTGATATAAGTGAAATAAACAGATTTCAAGCATCCTATACACTTTTAAGTATATCTGCACCTGAATGTTGTTAATTGGACGATCTGTTTAGATCTTCGCCTACGTAACAACACTGCTCCAATTGATTTTAAAACGCTGTACACTAAATGAAACTACATTGAATGTCGGAATTTCTGTAATTATTCTAAGCACAAGTATTTACCAAATGAAAAACAAATAACAATGAAATCAAAGTGAAAGGGTTTTTATACATTCTGTTTATTTTTCATAACACATTTCAAGCATAATGATATCAACAGCCATGCCATTTCATCCTGAGTTACTACCAGATACTCATGCTTAAAGATTTTGTCGCCGAGATTAATGTTTAAGTTCCGAAATCGAAGGTGATATTGCAACGATACCGAGTCGAAAGCTCGCAAGCATTAAATGTCCTCGAAACGAGACAATTCTTGGAATCGACACTGTCAGGATTGTGTAATTTCTTCACGGTATGCAATAGTGACGAGCATATCGCGAATGGTATTAAACTATGGTAGCCTTGTGTAACATAAAAGCCGTCCAAATTTTTTATATCCATTTTTGCGATCGCACCCATAAATTTAAGGCCTTCGCCGATCTCAATTTTCACTCGAAATATCTTCCTTTTCGAAAGAATCGAAGTAAACTCGAGTCTGTCAATTACACTCTCCTCACATTCGATTATCAATTTATTTACAGATTGATCGCAAAAACAGAGCGCTATTTAAAAAACCTCTTTAAACAGGAGTTCGTAGGTTTCGTGAACTGGTTTATCGTGCTCTTTTCACCTCGTTTCATATTGACAGGCCTCTCGACAGCTATTAATTGGCGCGCTAACAGTAATATCTTAAACATCTAATAATCAATATCGTCATAGTGGATCTAAGTATATAATTCTCTTAATTCGTAACAACAAGTAGTGTAAGGTACACTAAGACCCAAAAGCTATATCTCGGAACGTCATCTGTTCACAATGTTTTTTTGCGCTACGCTATGAGTCTTCACAATCTATGGTCAAATTATTTTTATCGACATAAACGTTTACGTGTTTTACAATTCTCAGAGTTATTTCGTTTATTTCTTGTTTTTTTTTTTTTTTTGATATTGTAATATCACGTTCGGTTAACTTCCGGTTGATGAACCTCTTCCCTATACATAAAAAGTCGCAGCGGTATGAAAAAAGTAGAAGCGGTCGCGTGGGGTAAAGAATATTCACGTGTCCACTATAGTTTCCTTTCTCGGGACATCAGGTCGTGATAGTTTGTCAAGCCAGATCTCGAAGGAGGAAAACAGATTTTTCTTGGCTCCTACAAAAGTATCGAAACCTCGGTGGATACAGTTGAAATGAGAAAGTTGAGCTGACATTACGAAGCAATTTGTTAATTGTTAAGTCACAGGGCGGGGGGACGTGAATATGAGTCTAACATTAAGAACCAACGACACGGTGTCTCGACACAGGAAATTTGTCATTTTATGATCGCAAGTTCTATATATCTTTCAAAACGTTAATGTACTTTTATATCAATATTCGTTACGCCTTTTTTTCTTTATGCAGCACACCGTACATCTATATGCATCGATACAGATTAATCCTCGTATCTAACTGAACGGTTTCCAATGCATGTATGTAACACAGATTGATCTTTGAATATATTATACACAGAAATATCGTCGGATAATTTAACGAATAATATATAACGGGTATGCATTCACATATATATATGTGCATATATACACATGTATACACATACATATATGCGTTACAATACACGGATCTCGCTTAAAATTACTTATTCAGATTAATCGACTTAATTAGAATAACATTTTCTTATCGGTTTTTTTTTTTTTTCACTTAACGTTCACATTTCATATGGTACCGCGAGTTCTGTCGAATTTTCGCTAATATTACCATCTTAAATTATCTTTGGTAGCAATATCTTAAATGTGTTTATAACGTATTATGTGTGTGTGTGTGTGTGTCTGTGTGTTTGTAAATAATATTATCATTACTTTAAACGTACTGTATGTATAATTTCATATATTTATATACTCGGTATATCATTAAGTATTATATGAGCTTAAAGCTTACAGTTACGTTGACATATTCTTTTTTACCAAAAATTTTCATCTACTCTTATACGCATACTTTTCTCACGTACATACTTAAAGCGCTAATCAGTTTAATAATTATCACACAAGAAACATGTTCCAAATAGAATCTGGAGATAATAAAACGTAGTTCACAAGATACCAGAAGTACCATAATCAGTACGGTATAATCCAGTTTCAGACAGTGCTTCCTAATATTTACGCGCTTTCTACCCTGGTCTCCTTGAAACTCATCCAGTCGATTTCGAAAAAACATTCAACACGGCGACCTAAGAAACTTTAAGCATGATTACTCGTAACGCAACCAAATCTGAGTCGTAGCTAGTAGTTTTTCTTTCCCTGTCCCTGCTCTCGATGCTTTTTTTTTTTACTTACTCGTTTTACGCTCGCGCGATGAGTAATCTTTATACTTCAACAACGGGTGTTCATTATTAGAAACAGATCATTCACAATGATGAATATACATATATATAATCGTTCTCGATCGGTGCACTGGATACAAGTGTAATAATTCCTAATAGTATTTTATACCGCCAACACGTGATTCATCATCATTTTCATCATTATCATCATCTTCATCATCATCAACATCGTTTTTTATTCTTCTGATGCACTCTCTCTCTCTCTCTCTCTCTCACTCTAGCCTTTCCCTTTCCCTTTTCTTTTCTTCCTTTTTGTATTTTTTTTTTTTTTCTTAAAAGTTAATAGTGTCATCGACAATTAATCTATATTAAGTTATCTTTCTTATCTCAACATGGCTCCGGGGGGAGATCCCAAGAAAATCATAATAATGGTAGCAATAATTATAATTATTCGTGATGTTGATTAATAAATAGCAATTAAATTATCGATCTTGTTTTTTTTTTTTTGGCAGCGCTCACAGTCGAAGTCGCCGTCTGTTCGGATCGCTTGATCTATGCCCTTTGTACTATTCGTTTCGTCCGCATAGCCAGAACCAATCGATCCTTTCGTTACATTTCCATCAGGTAATTTAGCGGAAATTTCTCTTAACGCTTTAACACCGATCGCTCATCCTATCAGAATCGTTTATTCCGTTTAAAACAGGATCGCAGTTTTGTCAATCCTAAAGAAATATTAATAGTATGAGAATCGGTTTAATCTACATATTTTGATCGTTTTATACAGCGTATATACTATATGTGGTTAAAACAATGCAAAACACAACTGAATCTAAACATTTGTATGTAATAGGTAACAGATTATATTTGGCAGTATGATTTTGGTAGTGAACGTATAAGCGTTTGTAAACAATCAACGAGGAGTACATCTTAATCACGTATTGATCAAGATCCAATCGAAAGCCCCCGTCGAAAATTTCAATGAGCATCGTAAACGGTGAGTCAAGGATCCCGGATGCCGAAAAAGGGCGACGACCACCGCGCAAACGCTGTCCTTCAGAAAACGAACAAGCTCTCGGAACAACCAGCTTTGTTTCTAAGTACAAGCCACAAAGACCGGAGATCAGAAGTCAAACATTCGATTTTCTTTTATCAACGCTAAATTACGCACGACGAAGAAGGGGAACGTAATTCGAAAATGTTTCTTACGGTAGGATTTGTAAAGGTTTAGGTGATACAATTGCTTGTATCACTTACACGAACGTAAAGTGACAATGTAAACCATTATTCGAACGACGAGAAAATAATCGTACACTTAACGGTGAAATTGTAGAAAGTACGTGGAGAGAGACAGAGAGAGAAAAAAAAAGAAACATTTAAATTAAGTACTTGTTCAAACGGAACATAAATCTTCTGATCTCCAGACTATATGATATAAACCTATCGACTATATGACTGCGTGGACTAGCGCTAGATATTATCATGCGGTACAATATAATCATAAATACATATTCCATACGTGGTGTTGTACGATTATCACTAGGCTGATTAAACTTTTTCCGTGCAAACTGCGCGCTATTTCTCGACAAATCGAAATCCAACGCAATTTTAGTATCTTCCACTCTTATTTGCTTCGAGTCTTGTATCTATATACATTTATTCACGTTAATGGCGGTAACAGCCGATTTTTCACAAACTTCGTTCATTCCGAAGCCTCTCGATTTTCCCTTTTAAAATATTTGAGCAATTCGAATAAAGTCCGATTTTTTTTTTCGATATACGTACATAAACGAAAAAAAAAAAAAAAAAAGAACCACGTGTTAAAACTTATTCATTGCTTTCTGTTCTTTCTCGTATTAGTCTTTCGATAATGAAAGATAATATCTGTTATTATTGTTTCTTCTTTTCTTCTTCCTCTCTATTTTATTAATACTTTCCGTTTGACTAATTATCAATTACTTTTACGTTACCACCATTAATTATGCCCACTGTATATAACACAGTGTTAGTAACCTGCCTCCGTACAGGCGGAACTTCAAATTAAAATCTAACCACGACCAATTGATCACTAATCGAATTAAAAGGTTCATTTGCATTTTGTTTCACGCGAAACCTTAGAAAACCGCTCGCACACCTTTCTCAAACAATAACACGGACATTTATTACAAAGGTTGTAAAATTATGAGATTTCCAATCAAAAGTTCCACCGTACGAAACCACATCGTAGCAACCATATGTATTCGTCCTTTGAAACCGATCCTTTCAATCTCGTGCTGTCCCTCGTTTCAACGAGTCTATTGGCAAACTTCTTTCGACTTGTCCATTGCCATTTTTTTTTCTTTTTTTTTTTTCGTATTCGTGTGTGTATGTGTGTTTGGTGAATTTCGACTGTTCGGACATCATCCCACTCACTTTCCCATCCCGAGACGACGGAACTTTCGATCAAGATTCGCCGAGAGCCGTGTCCGAGAGCTTCTTCGTGGAATTCGAAATCAAAAGTTCCGACGTGCCGGGTGCACCGTAACCGAACGGGCGTAAAGATACTAACATTTTTTTATTTCTTTATTCTTACTTTTTTCCTCGTTTTAATACGTCTACGTGGCACAAACTAAGAGTATCAATTATTCTCGGTGTACCCTACACGTTAGCGGTCTCATTGACACGGCGAACGACCAACGAGCTCGAGGAAACTAACCGAAAAGAAAGAACGAAAGGAACAAAGGGTGCACGCGTGTGCACCATGACCCGCAACGAGACCGAGAGAAAGAAATGAACGTGACAAGAAGCGAAAAGTTCGCGAAATGGGCAAAAATAGTAAGCGAAACCTCTTAACACACTTAAAGATCACGATACTACGACCACTCCCCTTCGCCCCCGATAGAAAGAAGAGATACCGCCGCTCCTTTTGTGCAGAATTTTTCCGCTAAACTGTTTTCCTTTTGTGCATCCTGATACATACGCGTACTCGCGTACGTGTGTGTACGTGTATGTGTGTTTCTGTTGACACGCGTTGATACACGTGTACGTGCATTAGCGCGCGCGCGCGTGTGTGTGTACACATATATACACGACTTGTATATAGCCAATTCCACTGGTCCGTTTGATCGTTTTATGAAATACAATCATTTTGCTCGTGGAAGCGATTACGCGATTATGAATGAAACGAACACATACAACGGATAATGCATTTGAACAACGGTCCTTTCTTTTTTTTTTTAAATATAAATGAGAATCGCGGCGATTATGAAACGACGATCGAGATTTTCAATGGAGGAGATCACGACGAAGATGAGGATGGCGAGGATGATCGTGAGCTTCTGTACTGTGTTAAAACGACGAGAAAATGCGCAGATAGGGGCGGTATCGTCGGCAGAAAGAACCGGAGGGAAGAAGGAGTGGTCACGATCCGCCAGTGAGATTGATTAAAAAAGAAATTTCTCTTATTCTCCTTCCTCCTATATTTTCTTGGACGCCGTTGGTAGTGGTCTTGTAAAAAGCAGCAACTGCTACGCTTAATCCACCATCAATTCGAAATGTACCGAGCCGCGCCTATCAGATCTGTCGTGGACGATGTTGTGCGCCCAGGCTTTACATTCGATGTTGATCAGCACACCGTCTGAAAGTGAACGAAACTTTTCAAATCATCTGGTACCATTTTCAATATTAACACTTGGACGTTCACGGTTAATTTCAAACATAGTCTAAATTTCTATGGCAGCTGTATCTTTATGCGAATTAGTATGCGAACTTAGCAATTGAAAACACAAGTTATCGCTATCTACAAAGCTTCTGTGTCATATTCGTTATTATTTTTCGATTTAAATTCACGACAATGTAAACCACATTTTATACATTTTATTAATTTCTTTTAAATAATTTGTTTGGTAATTAATAGAGCAGTAGAAACAATGTCTGCCTTAACAAACAGATCCCTTTTTTATTACATCTAATAATAATTACCTTCCCGGTTTGCACGAAAATGGTGTAAGTCCGAAGAATATTGAGTAAAATGATTATATACACACTTGATTTTCGGGGCGAAATGGCATTATTAGCTTAAGGCAGGGGTCGGGAACCTGCAGCTCTTAAATGTTTAATAAAAATCTACTGCTGCCACCACAGAACCGACAGTTACCCCCCCAAAAATAACTATAATGCGTCGGTAAAGTAAATGTTTCGACGCGATTCTTAAATTTAAAAGGAGGATGTTAAAAGAAGGTCAATTTCGGCATACGGCCGGAACGAAAAATTTTTTTACAGCATGATTCTCTTTAAAAAAAGTTATGAGAAATGCGGTTCAAGGTAAGAGTACGACTATACTTATAACTTAATATTCCGTCCCGTTGTCTTCGGATGATCGTGCCTTCGTAAATTAACCACTTAGAAACTCATATTGAGTATAGTGTTTAATAAAAACCAAAAATAATTTCTTCGGATGATCGTGTCTTCGTAAATTAACCATTTAGAAACTCATATTGAGTATACTGTTTAATAAAAACCAAAAATAATGAAAAATAATTAATGACAAATTAATCAAAACAAGAAATTCTTTGATGACACGATGCTTATATTCGAAGCAATCGGAAACCAATAGTTTATTCTCCAAGTGATAAAAGTTATAATAAACTATCGTAAATATAATAAAATAATCGTCATGACAGGGATACAATAAAAAAGTAAGAATCTAACAGAATTTGCATTTCTTAACTGTGTATCCACTACGAAAGCCAGAGGAAAAAGTATCATCTTACATATCAGTCTAAACATATATGTATATGTATACAGTGTTCTGTCGAACTACGCGTAGGTTTAGAGACGTTAATTCTCCGCGTAGATGGAAGTTTTACGGAAAACTGAAGTCTGATCATCTGCACTGCGTGTCAATTGTCGTATATTGTCGTTAGAATAATAACAAACGAAGTAGGTCGTGTGTAAAGACTTAGTTGTTTACTAAGAGACAGTATTTTTCCAGAAAAGGATAGAATACGTATAT
>NW_017100606.1:154759-155625 GCF_001263275.1 Habropoda laboriosa
AATATGTATGTTTCGGGGAGACAACAGTAAAAAAAACTAATTTGTTGTTGTTTCGTAGGTATAACACATCTTACTACAAGAAAAATAAACTTAGGATACGATAAAACGAAATTGTTGCAGTAATTGATCTAATTAGCTATACGTAGGCTCTCCTCTATTTTCAATTAACTCAATCATTCGATTGTGTACGTATATATACATACATATTATTCACGCATACACAAGACTATAAACGATAAGCGACATTCGTCGACGCACTCGTTCGACAGCCTCGTAAACACCGACTGAGGACGAGTCGTCCTGCCCGATATTTGATCGCTGTACGCTCGCAACTGTTCTGGGAAAAATTCTAGGCCTTAACTTCTTGGAACTCGTGATATTTCTTGCGAGCCAAACATAAGAAACGCGAGCCTGGGTCGCTGTACGTACATCAAACATAAAGCTAGCTGTCCTTTTCAGAGTACATAAAACTATCGCGAGTTGCTCTCGAGAGTATGTCTCGCGAGTGGGCACTGCGTCTGAGAGTGACTGTCTGAGAGCATCGCTCAACTCTCTGAGAGTTACGGCTCGAATAAACAGTTGCTTTGCAAACACAAAGCAGTTTCGTATTCTTAACAGAACTCTCGTGCGAGTAAAAAAAGTCAGGAAAAAAAAATTAATGGAGAAATGAAATCACCGGATACACAGTTAAGAAATGCAAATTCTGTTAGATTCTTACTTTTTTATTGTATCCCTGTCATGACGATTATTTTATTATAGATTGCTTAGAATATAAACATTGTGTCATCAAAGAATTCCTTGTTTCGATTAATTTGTCATTAATTATTTTTCATTATTTTTGGTTTTTATTAAACACTAATGTACAA
>NW_017100606.1:155673-173512 GCF_001263275.1 Habropoda laboriosa
CATCATCCGAAGAAAACAAGACGGAATAAAGTTATAAGTATGGTCATACTCTTACCTTTAACTGCATTTTTCATAACTTTCCCATCATTTCCGGGAAAAATGACAATTACATTTTTCGTTCCTTAGGATGCGTAGAATCATGCTGTAAAAAAATTTGTCGTTCCGGCCGTATACCAAAATTGGCCTTTTTTTAACATCCTCCTTTAAACTTAAATTAAAATTGCGGCTCCCTAAATTTTATTTTTTGTACGTTATTTTGTTGAAATGGCTCTTCGGCTCCGAAAGATTCCCAACCCTTGACTTAAGGTATAACTATACAGTGGCTTACATCAAAGAAATTTAACATTCTTTCATATTCCTGAATTTTACAGAACTTTTACTTTATCCCTCATTACCTAGAAATCGCCTTTTTTGACTTACACCACTTTCGCATTAAATGGCTCAAGTGTTTGTGAGGCTATGTGGTACCAACATAATGGTTGCCCAGCTCATTATTCACAGGCAGTTATTCAAGTACTCGATAGTAAATTCCAAAATCGTTGGACTGGACGTAATGGCCGTATATCATGGTCAGCAAGTTCACCGGATCTGACACCATTAGACTCTTTTCTTTGCGGAAAGCTAGAAGACGTTTACAGACAGCAATCGACCACTCCGGAAGACACGAAGAATCACATAATTGCAGTTTGTGCTACTATCACGTCAGAAGCAATTCAAAGAGCAACACAATCCGTGATGGATATCACTTGAAACATTTGTAATATAAAAAATAAGTTCACATACTAACATTGTCTCAGAATTTAATTATATTTCCAATGTTCAAGCATGCTAACACGTGCTACATATGCTTTCTGGCAAAAAATACCGGTGACTAAAAAAATTCGAAAAATGTGATGATAAAAAATATTTTCTATTTGTGATACTCCTCTTTTGAAACTATTCAAACTGTGTTTGAAACATTTCCAATATCTTTAACACTAGAACTTACCGACCGGGTCATCTTCTGAAAAAACGTGAATACTCGATACTGGTAAGTATTATCGTTTGTAACTTTCCGAATTTATTTTCTACATGTATGCTTCTATTTCCAATTTTCATTTTCCAATCACAGTTTACTTACCTAAAAATTCACTTTTGGAAAGTCGCTAATGGGTTATTTTGACCCGACTGGCAATTCTAGTGTTAAAAATAAAACATTTACATATTTAGGTGTTCGGCCATAGCTGAGACATCCTATAGTAATACAAAATCCAAATAAAAAAGTAAACCGTATCAACGAAGAAATGAACCGTATCATTTACTTCCTCTTTACTATACTTGATAACATTGTTTCTTGAAAGTGAAATTGTCACCTATTTGTGAACGTTGTGCGTCGCCCACGCATGGTTCACAGGCCAATTAAAGCATTAAAAGGAGTATTATTCAAATTTTATCGAATCTCCTGCACTAGCCGAAAAAATGTTTCTTTTGTATCTTGTTACACCAGTTGATTGTTACTTACATTTAGGCTTCTCGAAGAAAACAGCTACAAGGGGGCTAAGGTAGCCGGGGGTATTTGTGAAGGGGAAGTAGTATCCAGGGAAGCCGCGACGTGGAATGTATTGAATCGCGCCCATGTTCTCGACATCAGCTGAATTTTCACCGGCACACGAGATCCACACGGTATCTAACCTGTTAGCGTGTTCCTCTTGTTTGATGTGTTCCCGAAGATCGGATGGCATAGTGCTCGGCAGGTTCTTTGTATCATTGTAATATTCTGGTTTCCAGCCGAAAATCTAGAATATTGTAATTATCGATATTTGTCTCTTATTTCCTCCGTACTTCATTGTGGAAATGAAGACATTAAATGAAAGTTTGGCTAGGTGTAACGGAGACATGATAAGG
The DNA here is from genome assembly GCF_001263275.1 of Habropoda laboriosa. Taxonomy (NCBI): domain Eukaryota; kingdom Metazoa; phylum Arthropoda; class Insecta; order Hymenoptera; family Apidae; genus Habropoda; species Habropoda laboriosa. The sequence goes on from NW_017100606.1 coordinate 157,558, forward strand.
ACAGAGTAACAGAGTCTCAGATATGAACAAAAAATGTACAAACCGAACATCCCTAGGATAGGAACGAAGAGTTGTGTAACTTCTTGCATTCAGGGTATTGATTCTAAAACTAAATTATGTCCTAGGATTTAGGGCATAATTGAGGAAAAGTTCGTGCGAACATCAGAGTGAAATAGAGAATTGAAAGGGTCAAATTTTGATGGAGAGTAGAAGAGTCAGATGAGCGTTACTGTGAATCGTAGATTAAACTAATTGAAATGCTAATAATGTTGATAATAATAATGTTAAATTAAGCGAATAAAGATACATTTTGTATATTAACTTCACATTTACGTGAAATTTTGAAACAGTTATCTCCATGTGCGTTATTATTATTATTCTATTAGGTTGGTGCATATGAAATGTTGTTTCTTGCGTGTTTCTTAAAAAAAAATGTAATTTACTCGACATAATTTTCACACGATTCTGTAGACTTTCCCCAACGATTAACTAATTTCATTATTCCATATCTATAACAATCATTAGTTTTTGAATTCAAAAATTCTTTGAACACTTTTTTTGCATTGTCTTCATTTTGGAATAATTTATTCGTTAAAAAAATTGCTCAGGTGTGTGAAGAAGTGGTAGTTTGTTGGGGAAAGGTGTAGTGAATAGGGAAGGATGTGGCAAAATTTGATATTCTTTACTGTGGGTAGTTTTCGATAACTTTTCTTAAAACATCCTCGTTCTAGGGCTTATCTGGCCTTCCTTTTAGCTCATCTTCCAACGAAAAGTCACTAATCTTGAAGTCGAAGTGTCTTAACATTTACATAACCTTCTTAAAATGCTAAATTGATATTTCCAGCAGTTCTTTTGCACAGCAGTATTTCCAAGTTTAAACTTATATAAAAAAATTACGCGAATATTCCGGTCAAATAATAATGTCCAAATTCCTTCTTCTCGACTGTTATGTATAAAAATGTAATACATGGTACCAACTCGCCAATTTCCGTTGTTGAAGAATTAACATTTCATGTGTACCAACCTAATACACTGAACTATGTACCGTGATGATAAAGATTTCAATTACAAAAAATGAACATGTTACGAAATGTAACAAATTCCTAACGATAGACATTTTCCCTCCCAATGTTGTTAAATAAAAGAAAAGGATCTAAATTTTCTATTTTTACAGTGTATACGTTAAGTGATAATCTACATACCTTGTTCAGCTTGAGGAAAATACAAGGAGCGGATTTATTGTAGCCATATTTGTTTTCTTTCGTACATTGTCCCCACTTCGACATGTCTACGTCACAGACTTTGCCGGCAGTTGGGGGTTTCCCGTAGTCGCAAATCATCCTTTTCTGGACATTAGTTGTCGAGGTACCAGGCTTTTGGTACTCTAAAGAAATTGAAATAGATTTCTTCAATGATATATTAATTAAATACATTTCAAATTAAATATGCCTCAAATAAGTTTTATCAATTAAATATACTTCAATGATATGTTAATTAAATACGAAGTAATGTCTATTTACGTGTCAAATCATATTATAAAAATTTCTTTTCACAACAGCACATCGTTTTTTTTATGCAAAGCAACCACATAGTTTTCTCTTATCTTCCTTTGTTGTTTGAAATTTTCAATCGTAAGAATGTAAATAAGGTTTATAACATTGGATTGTAAAGACTAGGTGTTTTCTTAAGTTACTAATAGTAAACACATTTTGTCACCACTTTGTGACACGCGGTTAAAGAAAATTTTTACACGTAGGCGTGTAATTTGTGCAATTCCGTGAAATCGTGAAATGAACTATATTTTGGGTTTGTTAGAAAAAAGTTCAATTTTTATCCAAGAAACCTACAATCTTAAACAGATGGCGCTGCGGTCAATGTTTAATATTTCGCAAAGTTCCAGGTTCATGTCTAATCTAGAAAAATGTTACACAGATTTTGGTTTCAGATAATTCTGTATTGGAAATGTTTACTTTTCTTCATAATTTGTTTAAAACGAACTCGTAATAAATCTTTACCTTTAACTTTCAAACGCGAGAGATCTTTTCTTTAGGATATCAGAGTATCTCCATGAGAGATTGACGAAACCTATTTAGTTCAAAATGGTATATGTAGGTAGGGGATGTGTGTAGACTTTTATAACTATTAGGCATAAAGACATTGGAACTGTGTTCCAAAGGTTAGTCTCACCTTGACCGGATTTAACGAGCTCCTGACGTAACTGGCTCGTTAGGACAAAGACGACTTTCTCGCCTATCTATTAGTTGCGTTAATTAATATCGCGTTAATAATATATTAATCGCGTTAATGTTAGTGTTATATATATAGAAATGTCGCATAAAGTATATTTAGACTATTCGAAACGAAAAATCTTGACAATTCTCGAAGATTCTAAAGGACATGCAATTTTATTTTCAACGTGGAAATGAATTAGTCAACGATTGGAGAAAAGAAAATGGTTTTTGTGCCTAACATTGGAACGTAATTCCACGTGAAACTGATAGTTCTCAGTTGATAAATGAATCGAACTGAAATAAATGAAGGTAGGTAATGTAAAATGTTCAAACAAGATTATGAAATGAAAATGTTTCTTCAATGAAAATAAGTTACCTTCGAGGAACTTGTCCAATTCTCTAGTCCAATGCAAAAAGTTGCCTTCGTCGCTAGCTTTGTACCAAATTAAAGTACTCTCGACATTGCTTGAAGGGGGCATGGGCCTAAAACCAAGTCCAGGATTGCTTCCGATCAAGGAAGCATCCAATTGCCACTTCGGCGCGTTCGGGTCTAATGTTTGATAAAAAACGGTCAACATCGCCCCGAAGAAACCAGCTAGTACCGCATAGAAAATAACGTAGAATAACAAGATCTTGGCTGTAATCATAGAAACAAATCAAATATGTATTATTTCAACGAATTTTCGTTCATCTGCTATCTTAGAAACGAAGTCCCAAAAGATTAAAGATACTCAAGGACAATATAAAATTTTCAAACTCGAGCAAAAGGAACCATTTGAGATACGAGCCGCTCGGAAGCCAAAATGATCAACTCGACTTTTTGAAATTCTTCGAATTTTAGTATCAAAGCACACTCTTCGTGCTTAACTCTTCGTAAATAAAAGAAAATTTAACAAACCCAATTTGACGAAGTTACTTTGGCTTCTGAGTGGCTCGTATACAGATCTCGGACATTTCAACCACAGTCATCATCAACGCAATTGTTTTTATCGCAATAATTCCTTTTATGGATACACACAAGCCGAAGTGCACAGCATCGAGACAATTATGATCCAAGGTCTAATTGGCCTGAATTGGTATTGAGTAAGTGATGTCGCGCGCTTACTTTAAGAATCTTTGTAACTTAGAACAATTGTATTCTCGAAAAATCGCGGAGTGCAATTCCACAACAAAAATCGAATCGATGAAACGCTGTTTGAATTAATTTTTTCGCCGCTTAAAGTGTCCTAGATAGCTTTCATTACAGTTGTTTCAATGTTCGAATAATCGTGAACGTAAGTTACAAATAATTTTAGGAAATTGTTCACCCGCAGTACCAAAGTACGTCGTCGCAGTTTCATAATTAAACGAACGTTAAAATATTTCCAAACAGGTCTTACGTCAGTTTCGTACACACGAAGACTATCTAATCAATGCCTCTATTTTTAACATCGTCGTTAGTAAAGTTACTCATTTTAAGAAATACGTGTATGACGTTGATCGTAGTAAAGTTCCTCTTGGCGCTACACCAAATTTCGTTGCAACGTCAAATGTTTACAACACCGACACTTTTCTCTTTTGAATGTAACGTGAAATGTTTGTACATCAGGACGATTTCATTAGAATTCGTTAGATTCCATGTGACGACAATTGCACATACATGAGATGTTGACCTTCTTATTCGCTTTGAATCACGATATCAACGTGCGCGTACCAGCATAGTTGATGCTGATTGTTAAACTCACCGTTTCATTTAAAAACGTCACGATGTTAATGCATAAGTACTCGTATCGGAATAAATGACTTCTCTGAACCAGAAAAATTGAATGTAAACGCTTCTACGTATATAAATGGTACAAGTGTAAAATCCAAGTTACCAACAGTTCCAGAAAAAATCAAAACTGGAAGGAAATGTGTTCGTTATTGCTAGAAAATATAGATTTACTAGGAAGTATTGTATTTACGTACGTTCATCGAGATACTTCAGTACAAGCATACTAATTGATATAAATTCTTTATATCCTTTTATGCGATTGAAATTAAAGAAACAAAGGTATAAGTTACACTATGGTCTTCGACTGTGAGATACTCCAGATAAATATTCACGACAAAATTAAACAGAGCTTTTCAACAATACAAGGAAATAAACCAGCGACCTTATGTTACACAATACCAAACAAAGTGTATTTTTCATTTAACCCGAAATTGTAATACAAACATATTACTGAAGCTATTCATTTTTATTGGCTCTTTTGATGTATTTACTGGTAAAATTAGTAAGCATATGCATAAATTTACCAGTAAATGTGTATACTTATTGTACAAAATGTATTATAACATAATTATAAAATATAATAAACTTTATATTTTCTTACTTTTATTATTTTTCAATTAAACTTCTATTTTCGTTCTTTTTTAAATCAAATTTTCTCTTTGCACGATTTCTCGATATCTCGGATATTATTCATGGAGTAAGGTTGTGTAACGGAATTAAATAACAACTAAAAAAGGAATCGAAACGTCGGAAGCTTAACGGTGGCAAGTCCTACAATCTAACATAGTAGAAAAAAAGGCAGTGTAGGTTATTGATCTCTATACACGTCGCTCCCTACGTTGTACAAATATCCGCATTGTGGGATTACGTATCGCTCCGTCACAACAACTGTTCTCTTCTTACCCTCATTTGAGGAAGACTTCCATGATCCCAGATTTTTTCCACGTTGTCTAGACGCTAATTTCAAATAAATATTCAGCTGTTTTTCGTTATATTTCTTTCATAATTTCATCTTAACATTCTAACAGTTTCTCACATTCGCATAACCAATCACTCGCAGACATTTTTTTATACTTCATTTACGGTTACCATCCTGTGACACGAAACGAAAGTTCCAATTTATCAGACAAGTTCTTTTCTCTAACGTTGCTTTATTTGACAACTTCTTCATCGACTCGTATCTTTTTACAAACGAAACGAAAAAATGTACATTTATACGCTGGAATAATTTTGATTTCGCACAAAGGTACGGCGATAATGTTCAAAATAAAATTTCTTTTTCCTTCCAACGCTCTCCAACGATTTTCATCCTTTAGTTCAAGATCGATTCGCGTGAACTAAACGAGCAGAATTTAGATGAACCTGAAACGGGATTGTCGCAATGTCTCCGTTTAGAAGTAGACATCTCCGGAGGGGAATTTGACAAAGAAACCTTGGTTTCTGCCGCAAAGCTGTGCACTTGTTCACGAGATAAAAGTAATGACAGAAAGTAGTACAAAAGGATGAGATTTTCTGTACAAAGACTCGAACGCAAGTGCAACAATATCAATGACCTACTTCATGAAAGAACCGTGGTGGCTTCTAAGTTTGTGGCGCCGTCGCGTTCCGCATACGAAGTGATCGATATCTCAAAAAAAAAAAAACCGTGAAAATGTTACGTTACTACAGCAACCGCACGTTAATACACCGCATCTTTGTTGTTACTACGATAGGATTTCCCGTATTTCCGTTAAAGAAAACTTATTCACCAGTCACAGACAAATTCACTTTCAAGCAGAAAAAGAGAATCGGCTACCTCTCCTGCAACAAAATGCAACACAATACTTTGAGAAAAGGTTGAACAAGCCTTGACAAAGCGCAAAAAGGGGAACTAACAGAGAGAATGAAGTTTGTTAAGAGCATATCGATCGTGTAAGAATCAGAACAAGCTATTTCCGCGAAATGGCCGTTATATTGTATTGATTTTGGTGGAAGTCGATCAACCTGAAGTATTGAAGAGGGGAAAAAGAGATGGAAGAACGCAGAAGGAATATAACTTGCAGAGAGGCGAATACGTGGACTGCTTTATGTTATGTATGTCGGCAGAATAGTTCGGTGACTAAATCAATTGCTTCGTTAGTGCTGCGGGAAAATTGTGAATTCACCGAGTGTCAACAAGTTTAAAAAGGAGACGTTTGAAGCTTAGGTCTCCGTTGATAATCGTCGTCGAATCGTGGAGTAATGTTTGCACGTGATAACTCGAAAAGGGTTTAAGTACGCAGAAAAATTACGAAAGAGTTCGAACACGCGGACGTATTGTACTGTAGAATTTTTCAAATGTAACGAAGAAATTAGACAATTCTTCAACATTGAATTTCAGTTATTATTCGAGAAGGCACGTGTACTTCGCAAAGCGGTATAAATCAACGCGTTAACAATTCGAAATCTGTTGAATTTTTAGGTCTCCTAGGTGTAATTATAAAAATAAAGAGAAAAAAGTGATCCGATGATCTGTGCAACAATTTTATTACAGATCGAGATTTAACAAAGATAATGGACAAAAATACGCGAAGGTGGAAACGGAATAGCAACTGTGCGAGGTAGGTCTAAGAGATAAGAATGACAATTAAAATAGATTTTTCTAATTTAGAATGGGAGAAATGTAAGCACAGGCAAGTTAATTACTTGATTAGATTACGAAATCTGTCAATTTATGCCGTGTTATAAACGATAATATCTACAAAACTGTCATACATTACGCAGACAGTAACGTACCTTCATTGTCAAAGAATAAGCAATATGTTTACAAAAGTTATTCACTTTCTTTTCTATCGATGCTAAATTTCACTTCTTTATCCTATCACTGTTCAATATCTTTTCTAACGAAAATCACAATTCTAGAAAATAATTAGCGAAACTTCAAAGTTCATGAATCGATTGATGGTAAAATTGTGTATATTTTTAAGTGGAATTCATTTTATCCGATAAATGGTAATGTAGGTCCTTGCCGGTCAAAGCTTCTCTCATAATTGCATTATGTAATACGTTAGTACAAAGAATTGACAAAATTATTAGAAAACTATGAAATCAAATGCTAAATTCACGAGGGTAAGGAACAAAGTAATCATAAACATATCACTATTTTCGAAAAACTTTTCCCGTACTATATTCCCCCCTTCGGTACTTCCATCCCCTTTGCATGCCAATTTGAAATGGAAGTATATAACTGTATGTACATATTTTTTTTTCAATTTAAAATACAACTATAATACATTTAGCTATTTACGAGGAAATGGAAGTTTCTAAATTTAGACTCAAGGACTAGGAATAATTCTTCGTTCCATTTCTCTCCTTTTATGGTTATATCATAGACGACAAAAATAGGACAATGGAAATTGCAAGGGATACCGCCCCTCTGTACGATCCCTTTTGAACCTTTAATTCGAAACCTTGAATGTCTACGCATAAAAAATGATACTACGAGAGATGCGAAAGGTTGAAATTGTTCAATTGGAAAAGAAACGTATAGAAAGAGAATCGAGCGTGACTATTTTCGAATCGTCAACGTTACCGAAGAAAAATCGATTAAACTACGATCGGAGCATCTTTACTCGTCCAAATGCAGCATGGAAGTTCTTTATATATGGCACTGGCAGTAAGCTGCAGTGCGCGTGTACATTGCGACACTTTACGTCAGGAACGATGAGGTTACAATAAATGTCAATCGGGTGTTAGAGTTCTGACCTTTCATGACACGTATTACAGAATTTTTCGAAGAGATTATCGGTAGATTTAGACAGACACTTGCCTATCTCGCTAATTAAGAGAGTAACTTATCAATGAACATTACATAACCAAAATTATGAATACAAATATCAATAAAACGTCACTTTTTAATGAACGCATTAGAAATCTAACGAGAATGGAGAGAATTTTCACAGATGAAACTTACCCCAGCTAGCGCCTGTGCGCCCCAGGAACTGTCCAGTCTCGGAGTTCCATACAAAGACCCTAAAACCTTCCCATTTGCCAAGTTGCGGTGGCGGAGAATAATACTGTTCAACTTTCTTGCCCTCCATTCCGCTGTTCGTCTAGTAAGAAAGATGGAGAGTGGTATCTCTCCCGCGATATCACAACGAACAAACGACGACGTGGAAATATCCCTTTCTCGGGCTGTTCTGCTTCCTCCCGCTGATCTTGTTCTCCGTCTTCTGGTGGAACGGTGCCGCGATCGAACAGCTCCGCGGGCGAGGACGCAAAGGAAGGAAGGGTCGATTCGTGCCCTCGTCTGGAGCCGCTGTTCTCGGGCGCTCTCGTTCGGCCAAGGGATGAATATTGAGCGATCGAACCCAGCCTGGTCCGAGCTTTTCAGGCCGTCCCCTCCTTCTCTCGTTCTCCTCTCGATTCCCCACCACCTCCCTTCCTCGTGCTCTCCGTCTCTGTTTCGCCAAAGGTACTTCCCCTGAGCCGCCGTTGCCGCGCGGAATCGCTACCCTTTTCTACCGCGTCGACGAAATCGCGCAGTCGCATCAATACGCACCCCCCTAAACCCGTCTCGTCTCCCTATATCACGACCAGGTGGCACTACTGATGATACCGACCGGCTCGTCTGATCCTTCTCCCTCCGGTTCGCGTTTTTATTGCCTGCTGTTCCTCGATTCGATCGACCCCGCTCTCTCTTCACGCTCCCCACCCCTTCCTTCTCTCTCTCTCTCTCTCTCTCCTTCTCTCTCTGCGTGATATGCCGACTCTTCGCGACGGATCTCACGCGAATCGCATAATAGATATCGGAGACGATTTCGAACCCACTTATTTCTCTTTCTTTTCCGACCCTCTGAAAAACCGCGTTTGGGAGAGAAGCGGTCGAACGACGAATTAACGTTCCATCAGAAAAAAAAATGAAGAGACGTACAAAGACATGCCTGAGAAACGAACAGGAGAAGTAGAAATAGAGAGGAAAAGTTGAGATGGGTCAAGAGATTTCGAAACGTATCCACCTATCGTGGAAGCCAGAGAGAAAATGATCAGACTTTAGGAAAGCATTTTGTACAACTTTCTGTCGTTACTGTTCTAACCGCAACGGGTTCATTTATCATCAAGTGATAAAATGCACTTGAATACTCTTTCTTTGATGACTCGATTTTGTACTTATCACAGTTCTCGAGCGTAGCTATCATTTCCTTCCCGAACACATCATTACGACAATTCAAGTAGATAGAGATAAAGTAGAAGAGTCAAGGATATCTCCAACTACGACCGCTACAGGTAGAAACAGATCCTATTCTCACAACAACAGAATATTATTAAATCACTACTAAATAATACTGTACATACTACGTTTTACATTTCTCGTTACATGAAATTATATTTACATTAACGACTTGTACAATTTTGCAAAAGTAATCAGGTGAAATTCGAAAGTAGACAACATGATTGCACCTGATTTATATTTCAGCTTTTCGTTTGCTCACAGTTGCGATGATTATTGCTTCGTTTCTTGTTGCAATCCAAAATGTATCCAGTAAGAGTTTCAATTTACAACTGTAAGTAGAAATAGAATGGTGATATTAAAATGACAATAAATTTTGTGATTTACACGAACACATATTATAACAGAAAACTTCATTACCTACGCAATTTAGATATTATATTAATATCATAATATACGTGAGAATTCCTATAGCGTAATGAACTTCCTCCGATACACCAAACCACATCCGTAGAGACGTCGATAAGGCATAATGAATACGAGTATACTGTGCAGCATTATGGCTGAAACAGATTATTTATCATTTGAAGTCTTAACTTACGTAATTAACGCGAAATAAATTCAATTCAGAATATATTTTCGCCGAAAGATTGAAATTTTTCAGGAGATTTATTTCTACATTTTTGGAAACATGTCAATCTAAAAAATTTCGGAAATAAAAATGTACCGTTAGAAATATCTAATTAATTTAGAAGTAAGTCAAAATTTATTTTATGTGGAACCATAATGCGGTATCTGTGTCACTTACTTTGCCATACATGTATATGTACATTCTTACATAACGGAAGTCCTGTGAATCGATTGCGTTCAAAATTTCTAATTTAACAGTTTTCAATAAGAAAACTCAATACTAAAGATGTACCGTTCTTTACTAAACATTACTACATCGCTTTCACGAAAGGGATGATAACAAAATTTAAGCAGAGGAAATCGAAGTAGCAATGTCATTGCATTACTTATCCCCCCCTCTCTATGATTATACAAACATAGTAAGGTATAAAACAATGCTTTGCAATGAAATAGATACAGGTTGCCCAAAGTAATTAAAGGATTTCAAACCACAACGTTTCATGTACCAAAAAATCAAACTTTTAGGAGAGACGAAGAGACCTATCCTACGTACTTATCGTGCAATTATTGTTCAAAAAAATGTTTTCAGCATTTATTGATACAAAATAATTTTTAAAAGAATAATAATAATAACAACGATAATTTTTGATTTTAAACATTTTTCGTTCCTTGTGTAGTGCTAATGTAGTTTCTTTGTTATCTCAGTTTCAGAAAACTTGACACTTAGATACAATGTTATGGTTACCGAATCCTTCAATTACTATGCGAAGTATTTCGTTAAACTATATTAAACTACATCGAGAAATACATTTAACTTATTTTATTTGTTTCAATTCACTTCTTATATTACAAATTATTATAATTCTTGTTTATAGCACACAATATGTAATTATTATTATACATTATCTTTTCCAGCAAATGCAGTATATCGTATTTTATATTGTTTTTAAGTTTCTAAGAAAATTCTAACTTCTCCAGGTCTACTCCTTTAAAAAACACCCTCAGCTTATGAACGGTATTTAGAAGTTTCAAGGGACACAGATATATGAGAAAAAGCAACTTTTATATCATTCAATTCAACGCAGCCTGTAAAATAATATCTTTTCCATTCAATACATAATATTTGTGCTATTCAATGTCAATTACAATTTAATCTGTATTGTTCTATACAAACAAATTAAACGATACATCTATTCATACTTTTAAAATACGCTAACACAGCACGAGTGAATATTTGAATAAAGAAATTATGTGCATTAAACAATGTCATTTTTCAATGATATACAGATTTGTTAATAACAGCTGTGACTACTGTCACATATGAAGAAAGTACATTTTCCTAAAATTCACGGTACCCTAAACACATCGGCTAAAAGTGTAGACGGATTGGTTGGTAACGTTTTTTATTAAATATTTCATTACAGGAGGTTAAAATATTTATAATGCATTCAGATAACAGAATTTACAAATATATCTCAATATTTCCTGTATATACACATCACATATTTGTATGTAAATTTTTATTCTTTCCTCTATCATACTATATTCCATACATACCTGCATATCATACACTCTATCTCTTTCGCACCGATTCTTATGTACATGATGTAGAGTGGCACAAACTCTCGTACAGAATTTTTTTTTCATTTTCAAATTTGTTTTTTTTTTTGTCCCTTTACAGTTTCTGTACCACAATGACATTATTTCAAAACATTTATTCGTCATTGCGACGAAAAATCTGATCCTCTCACACACAAGCGACCGTCTACAAAAACCGAATGAATTGTATTTTGCACAGAATCTTTTTTTTCTAAACTTTTTTTTTTTTTTTTTATACATTTTTCCATTCTTACTTGAATCATCGTAATTACACTCACACATTAACTGTCTACACAACACCCTTTCACACCGCTTGATCAGACGGGCAACCCTTTTTCAGAATATATCGCGTTTTGCGTTTCATACTATTTTTTCATCTTTTTTTTCTTTTTTATATTTTTCCTTCTCATCCAAAGAACATATTGTCTTCGTGAGTCTCGGTTATCCGGAAATGTTTCCGAAATGACGGTCGCCTGATGCAAATGTTATTTTATTGTAAAGCGAGGTCCGCCCGCGAAACGCAGCAAATTGTGTAATTGTAAGCGCTTTTTTAAGTCACTATGCCGACGGTATCTTGATATATGTCTGCGTATGCACGTATATCCACGTTTCGTTCCTTATACATCAGATGTACCTATACGTGTATTTTATTATATGTATCTCTCCGTTATTTCCTGTAACATTCTCTGTACAATCCTAACCGCTGCCCAATTACACCCCTGTATGTCCAAAAACATTCGACAAAAGAAAGATACACGTGCTCAAGTAGTCCTTTTTTTACGTTCTTTTCTCAGTTTTTCGTGACTCCGTTCTTAGATAGAATCAATCTTGCTCGTTTAATGTTAGAGATGTAAAGTGTCGAGAAAGTTTTATTTAAAAAATATATACGTGTCACATTTCATTATTTCTTGTTTTTTCTTTTCTTTCAAATATACCAAAGAGACGGGAGCCTTTAGACGTTTGAGTTGATTTTTAAAATTTAAAAATAGCTAACTGCTTGTACTTTAACATTTACTGTTACTTTTATTCTAATTTTATTATCGATAGTTCGATATAGAAAGGAGAGAAAAAAGGTTACGCGAACAATTAGTTCTGATCGAAACAAGAAGGAATACACTTGAGGAACAGTAGCTAAAAGTGCTAATAGAGATTAATTACACAAACAATTATTTGCTAAAACTAGTAATTAAATTATACGACAGCAATTAGAAAAACAACCAAAATTACATGTTAAGATTCTACGTAAGATAAGATCGGAATCAATGATTTTTTTTTGTTTTTTTTTTTTTGCTTTTTTGATAATTCTCGAGACTGTACAAAACCAAGAGTGGCTCTTATTTGAGAAACAATTCGATCTTTCCGGAAAGTTTACATCTCTATTTCGTTACGAATATATATAATTTATCGTTACTATATTATAACTAATATTAATATTATCGTTTCATTATAATTACTATTACTAATATCTCACGCTCATGTTCTTTACGACTTCTGTTCAAATGATATGGTTCTTTGACTTTTTGATTCTTTTATGTATAATACTGATTTGATCAAGAGCATTTGAACTTTTTCTAGAACTTGAACAACGCAACACATCAATTGCATCAAGCGGGTTTTCTTATCGTTTCCTTTCTGCCAACCAGATTTATATTTCAATTGTTTAAATGCGTTCATAACGGTATTAATGCGTATACTAAACAAAGGAGTCTTGATTCAAACCAGATCCACTGTTTCATGACAGTGATTGAAACAAGTTTTTTTCAAGAATTCGGTATAAACAAATATTTAGGAAGTACATATTTCTCATGCAGTTTTCAATTACGCCAGACGAACATATCAGATTTATGAAATACAATAAAATTTGATGTAGTCGACACAAGGAAAACGACAATTTTTAAATTGAAGTCATTATAATAGAATTTTCTTGTTAAATAACAGTCATATAACGTATTAAGTCATTAGGCATGACATTATTGCTAAAACGGTATTTTACGACCCTTCTCTCTCTTATGTACAATTGCAGATCAGCAACGAAAATACACAACTCCCTTATTTCTGCTTACAACGTTGATACTATACAACATCCACATGTAAAAACATATATTGGTGTTATGCTAGGAAATATTGCTTAATAGTTAAGAGAAAAAATATCGCGTTCTTTTTATTGCCAATGATATTCGAAATAGCGAAACATATTTCCTTGACTATCAGTGTCAACAATTAGTAAACAGCAATAAAGTGACACATTTAATAATTACCATTGCTTCTGATAACGCGACTATTCGTAAATATAATAGTAAAATATCACTTGGTTAACAATAATTTATTACTGCTTGGTAAGATGAGATATTTGTTTTTTACCACTTGCAAATTCATTAAAAATTACAATCAAAAGATAGTTTAATAATTGTTTAAATGTCGTAAATTAAATTTACGTGAAGATCGTTCAATTTATCGCACAAAAGTAGGCTCCGTCGCAGAAAATTCAATATTTCATTTTTTGCTTCTTTTCTTGTTCCAATATATTGTTCTATACGGTTCCATAAAGTCAGACTCCTTTGTTTCATAGTGAAGCACATACAAACTCACAAAATCTGTGCATTATCTCCTTTACTCTTGTCAAGCAACGTATCTAAATTTATGACATAATACCAACAAATATTTTGTAAATCTTACTTAGGCGAAATTTTCCACTTACTACAGACGTTAATTCAAAGAGTGAGTACTTGCAAATATTAAAAAATTTATTCCTATTATCAAATTGAAAAAGATGTTCACGTTTAGAGCTTTAATATAAATTTCACGAACTTCTCATCAGTCACAGCCACTTCGAAACTTTTCTCTGGTAGTTTTAAAAAATTATCATTCACTAATAGTAAGGGCAAGATAAACTTTAACGTTTTCATAAATCGGTATGAAGACACTGGGTATTTAGACAAAAATGGCACTTTTACTAAATTTAGTTACCTAGCACTGAATCAAATTTTAGTAATTACAACATTGACAAAAGTTTGACTAACATATATAGTAAGAATATCATTTGCTCGACTTTCCTTTTTGAAATTCTGCATTATTTGGTAATTCAGTGATAAAAAATTAATACTTGGCTTTCATTGAAGTTTAAATGATTAAGTATCGCTTAAAAAATTTTTTTGCATTGTACAAAATAATGTATGAAAAATAATATCATTATAGCAAATTATTACTGTTACAATAAAATTACTAAGTCAGATTCAAATATGAAATATGAAAATAATATAAAAACCACAAACTCTGAACTTTTACTTCTTGTCAAACTTTCATCCTTACGAAACACTAAATCTAGAAACCATTAATTCTAACATTTGTTGTAGCTACTGACTAGCTGCCAAACAATTCATTACCAACCAAAAGAAACAACACCTGAGAAATTCTTTATAACCAGAAGCTATTTTGAAGGGAAGTTTTTAAATGCATGTATATTCAAAGTTACATATATCCACTCTCATTCACTTTTATAGTTTACCAATCCTTGCCATTTTAGTTTCCTAACATCTACTTCACATAGATCAGGTGCATAGTATGAGAGCCTTACGATTAAAAATTACGAACCATCATAGGTATGGGAACTAGACAAAGATTTGCCAAATTATGCACTCTAATAGAATTAGATTAACACTCACTAATCGTGTTCTTTTTTCAGTTAAGAATTGGATTAAATGCAGTAGCAACTTGTTGACAGGGCGAGTACAACGTAGATTACCACTCCACTCATATCTAACACTAACACATATTCAAGTCATTATTTTTTTCTTTCTTTCATTACTCACTAACAAGATTCTAAACGCATGTAACACATTGCTTACACTTAAAAAAGATGGGCGATCAATAAAAGTCGTATAAAATTGTTTAAGTTGCACGTGATTGCATGACTATTTGTATAAATAGAATGAGAATTATTGTTACTTAACTATCCACAAGTTAATAAACGTGTGATGAGCGGCGCATATTTATAGTTTTATACACACAGGAGCGCAAAGGCAGCTAGACAATCGAACACTTATGGTTTGTTGTTCTTTCTTCTCTCTCTCTCTCTCTCTCTCTCTCTCTCTCTCTCTTTCTCTTTCTCTCTTTTTATGCATTCGTTCCGTTTTTTACTTACTGCATTCTCACCATTCGTTTTTTACATTCGTTCAAACATTGCGCACGTAAGAATTGAGAAAATATATATACATAAAAACGTCGTGGCTCAATAGCGATAATAGAAGTAATAGTAATAGTTTAATAGTATGGTGGTAGTAGTGATAGTAGATATACTAGTAGAAGTAAAAGTATCAATGATAAATAGTCAAACGTGGTAATTTTACCTAATCAGAGCACAATGCATTGTTTTCTTTCTCTTTGCATTTTCTTTATGGCTAATTACTAGAGAAATAGGGAGAAATTGTGAGTAGGAGGTGGGGGAGAGAAGTAGCCCATAGGTATTGTTGGAAATACGTGAATCAATACCTAACACAAACCTTTCAAAATGTATTCTAAAAACTTAGATAAGAACATTCTGCGTTACGCTTTTCT
>NW_017100606.1:173552-175788 GCF_001263275.1 Habropoda laboriosa
TAAGAATTACTATCATAAATAAGAACTTGTAAAAAGTATACCTGGTACCGTCAGTCGCGAAACGTCCTCTGTTAAAAAATCGTCGTCTTGAATATAAGGGATGTCTACAAAAATCACCGAAAACTTGCACGAGGAGCGATAGCAGTCATCTTTTGAACGGTCCTTAGGTTGTATTGCTGTGACGGGATCGTAGTAATAGTGGTAATGGCAATGATAGTGACAATGATGGTAACAGTAATTACGGTAATGATGATAGTGATAAATTGCTGGATGGTCTGTGGCAGGGGATCACTTGTCAGAACTTGGGCAGTCTCCAGGTTGTTTCATTATACTGTAGTCTAAGCGATACTGAGCTGAAAATAGAAATAGTATGGCTTTATAACAAAGAAGAAACCATATAAACTGTGATAACTTAACTCTTGTATCAACAACCAAAACCTTCACAGTTTTATAGTAACGCGGGTACCCCGAGTATCCTATTAAGACGAATCAGGTATACAGCGATAATTTTGTTCCTATACTTTTCCGAAACTTTTTATTTCCTTATTTTATAACACACAAGAATTATTTTAAATTGAGCGTACAAGCGTAAGGTATAAAACTACCTTTTATACTGAGCGGCAATGGGTCTAAATAGACAATTATTCGATTTGACAATTCAGATACACGATAAAAATGGACAGATAATAGTAAAGCAGCTCTTATACAAGATATATGGATCATTCTAAATTCAAATTTAATAAAAGCATACAGACCATCAGTAAATGTGACTCTGGATGAACAACTTTTTCCTTATAGAGGTAGAAGTAAATTTACATAATATATCCCAGGAAAGTCAGCTAAGTACGACATGAAAATATGGTGGATAGGTGATTCTGAAAATTATTACCCATTATCTGGGCAAATTTACACAGAAAAAACTACACCAGGCCGAGAAAAAAATTAATGTGGACAAGTTATAAAAGATTTATCTGATACCTATAAATGATCCGGTCAAAATATTACAAAAGATAATTTTTTACATCTCTTCCGTTGGCGAAATACCTCTTATCGTGGAAATTAACAATTATGAGTACAATAAGAAAAAACAAAAAATATATATCTAAAATAATGGCAACATCTAAGTCACGTGAAGACTTTTCCACCTTATTCGACTTCCATAAAAATGTTGCGATTTATTCGTATGTGCCGAAAGAGAAGTCTAATATTGTGATCAACAATGCGTACTGATAATGCTGTTTCTGGGTCAAAGAGGAAACCAGAAATTGTTCAATTTTATAATAACACGAAGTTTGGAGTGCGTATAATGGACCAAATGTTATAAGGGAACAGTACACGCAGACGAACTACCAGATAGTCACTACTTTTCTTTTATAATATAACTGATGTTGCTGCTCTTGCTATCTACATCCTATATGTATATCTCAAATAACAGTATACTCAGAAGTAAATTAAATAGCTGCCGAAAATTTTTACATCAATTGGGGAAAGAACTTGGTTTTCCAACCAGTGTAAATTGATTCTCAAACATTCAAATAATGAGACATTTTTCCACAAAAATAGCAGTAGAAGGCATGTTAAACAGACCAGTTACAATAATCAATATTCCTTGCACTTTTACTTCTGCTTCACAAGATGCATAAAAAAGAGAAAGACTAGTAGGACTGTCTAGTGTTATGCTAATTATATTACAAAATGAAGGAAAACATGTAAATACTGTAAGAATTGTCTATAACCAATTTGTAATGAGCACACAAAAACAATTCCATATATAATAATTGGCCCTTAAGTAGTTAATAATTCTATATTCTTAATAAATTAAGAATCGTGCATGCTGTATAATTTCCTTGTAAAATTTTTCTGTGTCTGTTTAGAAATCATCTAACTACTACATACTTGCTTTACATGAGTACCCAGGTATCCCAGTTATTGAATGAGAACGATTAAAATTTGTTGTGCAAATTTTTCATTTTGAAAACGTAAATTAATGTAAAAATGCCCAAGGAATGGAGATCCAGATCGGTTTTACGATGTCTCAACAAGATAAAAAAATTTTCTAAATGAAACATGGAAATAAGTACCCAGGTACTCACTTATTGACACAAGGATTAAGTAAATTTATATTATTGTCAAACTGATATAGCAAACAGTTATTTATTCTATGTAATAGAATTTCAACAAGAAAATAATTAGTAGAAAATTTATATATTATATGTATCAATAAATTTACATATAT
>NW_017100606.1:175817-180956 GCF_001263275.1 Habropoda laboriosa
AATAGGTATATTTCTTCAAAAATAAAGCGTTGCAATAAAATATACAAAAAAGTTGTAAGAAAATTACCTTTTTTGGTAAGATCCTCCATACTCTGATCTTTACAATCAACTGCGAGATGATTACTACTGCCACAGTTGTAACACGAAATTTTCGTTGGTGGGACGGCAGCTGGTGCATATGTAACAACTGGAGTAGGTGGCATATATGGCGCTTGTACAGGTGTCGCGGCTGCATTCGGTGGAGGTGGTGGCGTTCCTCCCGAAGATGGATGTCCAGGATATTGGTACATCATTTCACCGTTCGGTTGGTACGTGGTCGGATAAGCTGGCCTTGCATACGGTCCATGCGAGAAGTTAGAATAAATACCACTACTTGGTCTCAAAGCTGAGAAATGACCATGCGGCAGATACGTGACCTGCGAATGCGATGGTGGTGCGGGAAAGGAAACGCATTGCGAAAGATTCGGTGGCCCACCACCATTCACCATTTGATTTTTATGACGCAACACATGTGTCTGGTTCCTTCTAGTACGTTGCCTTTCCGGGCCTGATTGTATAGATTGTTGGGATCCGGGATGTGATACTGCACTTGTAGAATGTACTGGTGCAGAACTAAGGTGATCAGAAACTGGTGGTGCATTGCTTTCATTTCCGCTCACCCATGGTGCTGCTGGAGGAGTTTCTGGCGGAGATCTACTACCAGTACTATCAGAGCTACTGCTCTGTGAACAGTGTCTACTGCTCTCAGGGTCTAACCTCAAGGCTTGTAATTGTGTCAGACAATATACATGTTGAGCATTACACCTAAAATATGAAAATGAGATTGATTGGTTTCTAAGAATATTATTAATTACGTTTTTTTCTACTTACCTCGAATAACGGTTTTGTACCCCAGCAACAGGTAATGTAAGACAGGCATAACATGGTGCATTCTGTGCAGCATACATCGGTGGCGGTGCAGGATACATTTGTATTTGCGCAGGATCTAGTGGTGGCATAGGATATCGCCGTAAATTAGGAGTAGCTGCATGATTATGATGGTGATGCATCGCTGGATGCTGTTCCTGTAATGGCATTGACTTACTGCTTTGATTTCCATCATTCAACATCTCCATTCCAGTTATAACCTAAATTGAATTTTTGTAATATATGTTTATTATTACTGTAATGTTTAAATAAGAATTAAGAATATATTACTATATACGAGTTTAAATCACTAATTACCTCATTTTCAGATGAATCCACAACTGTGTGTGTTGTGGTAGTAGTACTGTCCAATTTTTTGTCAGAAGAAACTTGATTTAAACCATTAGTAGTTTGACTCTTAACTATACTTCGTAGTTGTCCCACTGCATTCTGTGTTAATCCTATTTCCCTTAAATCTTCGTCGCTCATTCTTCGAATCTGTACTCAATTTATTGTAAGTAATATAAGAATTTTCGTAGTATATTACGCACCATTATATTTACTAAGTTACAAAAATGTTCTATGATATGTTTATAAATTAAATATAAGTTTATAACTTGAAAAATAATACTAGATTTTAAAGTAAAATTTATTATAAAATGTTTTATATAAATACAGATTATTCTAGAACACTATCTTACCTCGTCGTGAGAAAAATTCTGCAAATTGCCTTTGAAATTTGGCATTTCCTTTCCTAAAGTTTCTCGTAAGGAATCACCAGAAATTGAAGATCGCAGTCGTGGTGGCGGTGGTTGCTTTGATTGAGGTGCTGTCGGAATTAAGGTAGAAGGAGTATTCTCGATACTATTATGACGTGAAAAAGTGGTAGAACTGCTGATAGACAAGGGAACTGAGCGTGATGGAAGCAATAGAGGTTGACTAGGATGACTTCTGCTCGTACCCAGTGCAGCGAGTGGAGGAAGGGAATTGACATTTGAACTGGAGATGTTTGTCTGACTGTTAGAGGCACTCGTTGACGTTAAAGTATTTGAAGTAGACTGAGTCACTTGCGAAGAGGTGCGTGGCATTGTATTATTTCTGCGACCCATTGGGGAATTGCTGCGACTGGGAGATCGAGACTGGGATGGTGACGATTGACGGCTGACTAAGGGGGAAGGTGGATAAGCCAACATGTCGCCAGTGTGATACATCAGTTGATTCCCCATCATAACCTGACCTGTCCATGGTGGCATATGATTTACTGATGGAAAACCAAGGTGAAGATATTGTGTTGCACCACCTGATCCCATTGGCATTTGTTCTGGAGTTGGCAGACATAATCCAGGTGGGGGCATGGAAAGACCAGGGGGAACTCCAGTTACCATGGTATTATTTCTCATTGCCATTTCTCCTACGAATTATACACAAAAATTATCATTAATATTAACATATACATAGCAAATGTATGCATACACACAACCATGAACTTTAACTTTGAATAATTTGTTAAATGTTACATACATTATGCATATATCATACACTATAAATTACCATGGTAAGTCTGCATCGGAGGGGGAGCCATCATACAATTACCCTGCATCTCTGTGTCCACTAATCTTTCATTTGTATTCATACATGGTGTGCAACCCTGTTATTACAGTAGATATGTAACAATGTAACAAATTGATATCCAAGGTTTTATAAAATATATGCAATTTGCCTAAATTACTTTCTAGATTTAATTTTAAATCTAAATAAACCTTTTTTAAATTAAATATTAAAAATTTTGGTATTAAAAACAAAATACTACACTTAGTATGGAAATACAAAGAAAGTATTTAAAAATCTTTATGTATTATATACATAAACTTATCCAATATAAAAATTTATACATACTTGTGTCTGCTTGTATGATGCATTTGACTTCGAGAGATTCAAGCGAGCTTCTTCTTCCTGAAGCTTTATATAAATGTTACCGAAGACACTTTTTTGCTCATATGTAAATGCTGGATGATTTAAAGCCATTGTATACAATAAGAGCAACTCTTCTAGAGGTTGGTCATCCGGTGTATAGGTGGTCCCATTTAATAGGTTAGAGATCTCTTGGTAGTCAAAATTTGATAGATTCTTATACAAGATTGCTGCACAGGCATAATTACAAGAATGTAATAATGCCATATAGAGAGCAAGTTTCCTTCGTGTGCGTTTATCTGCCACGCCTAAGGTCGTTAACTCAACAAGATCAGAGGCACCATTTGCATGATGTTCCGTATCACGGAGGTCATTATAATCCCGTTTACCAATATCCTCCACACAAGTGCCAAGATATCGTACTTCAAATGGCAGGCACATATTTAATAACGTGCACATGACATCGATGCGTTTATAACTGTGCATATACAAACATATTTTTATGAATAATAGACACAATATGTATATATCTCTTTGTTAAGAATGTTTATATAAGTATAATTCATGCTTCAACAAACAGAAACAAGTATTTGTACTGCTTACATTTAAGATGAGACACTCAAATACACCAATAATAATGAACATTATTGAAATTTCATTTATAAAATGTGTAGACAAAAATTATCAAATATATTGAAACAATAAAGTAGTATGAATTACTTAACATTATTAAAAGTATTAATTACACCTAACCTTATTGAAATAATATCAAAATAACAATTATAGCAAAATTTATGGGTATAATTCCAATTAAAATACATGTACATCATACTTCAAATATATTTAATTTATAAATTTTTAACGACATATTTTGAGGTTGTATTAAAATGCATGTTCAATTACAAATGACTAATTATAAATGACACTAATACTTATACCAATTAGATGATAGATATTATATTTTATAATTTCGAATGAAAAATATATTTTTATAATTATTACTATACATGTTACTTCTATGCAATAAACAAAAAAATTACACTCGATAGAGAAGTAAATTAAATATTAATGAAAATCAACATCGGTGTAACTTCTTAATTATTAATACAATCGCGATAGTTTCTGACACAGAGTTAAGATAAGATTGTGAAATGGTCTTTTTGGTTAGTTCAAAATTTGGTAAAGATGAGGAGGTCATGATGAAAAACGAAACAGTGAGTTAAGAAGAAGAAAATTATAATAATCCGTTTTCGAGCAAGGAGAACATGGTATTAACTAGAAAAGCGACTGATAATATTTCTATTACCTGGACAGATTCCCAAACCATGATACCACGTTCTCCTTACACACCATTGCCAGACAACATTGATACCACTTGGGCTGAAGAAAGCGCCGATGCGGACAGCTTTGGCGCCTCGGGTGTTGCTATCAAGTGACAATCACGACGGGGTCTGGTACAATAACGAACCAGTTCTAAACCGTTTACGAATGTGAAAGACTCGTCAAAATCCAGAGGCAATCAGCCTTAGTGAGCACATCAAACGCACAGCGGCGGCAGCAATAGTACGGCACACCGTGAAATATCCACATTCGCGGCAGCAGGCAGAGGCAGGCGCGACCGAATGATCGGTGAAAACGACAAGCGTCGACGAACAAACCACACGTTCATCAAAAACTTCGCATAAACAAGCGCACGTTCGTTCTGTTAAAAATAAAATTCTTCTTCTGCAATTGTCCCTGCTGCGTATATTAATTCTCACAAGATTTTACGAATCGAAAAGTCGAGTCTCGAGATCCGTTCACATGCTCGTGTTAAAAAAGGCATCGGGCACTTGCTGCTCCGATAAAGCAGCATTTTCATGTACATAGTAATTGTGGCGACTACTGCCGTAATACTCGCCACCTGGTGAGTGGACAAAACTATGACAATTTCCGGAATTTCTATTAGAGAATTATACGATATGCAACCGAAATTAAAAAATAATTATTGTATGTAATAGTGTTATCGAAAATAAAAGCTTCATCAGAGCACGTAATTATTACTTAATTGTAGTTTGCACCCTTATAACTAAAGAATCATACGTACCAACCACCGTATTGGTTATCTTTTTGTTCGTCATGAATTGAAAGATTTTAATGTTTGATGTAACATACAAATATTTCTTTCTGTAAAGTATTCTGTGGCGATTGGTAGGAAATTACTATTTTAGAAATTATAACCAATTATCTTAAAATATCATACAATAAAAACTCATACATAGATATTATATTTGTATTATCATTACATTTAACTGTTAAATACAATTTCATTTTGAATCACTT
>NW_017100606.1:200322-201657 GCF_001263275.1 Habropoda laboriosa
AAGCAAATATAAGTTAATCAAATTTGAACAGAATGATATTCTCAATATTGTTGAAATTTCTCACAATATTAACATGATATAATTAGTGTTATTAATATCTTGTGTACATAACACTTTATGGTTAGTTGTAAAGGTAGAATTTATTTACAGTAAACTGAGAAAATAAATGTAACTAATTGACATTTATATAATTGCTTGAGCAGAACCAAATAATAAATATATTATACATCCTAATGTATCTATTATAGCTATAAATATAAATACAACAGGCCAGCTGTGTGTCACATGTAAAATGTATCCAGAAAAATATACTCCAAGAAATCCTAAAAAAAATATTACTATTACTTTTCCTAGTACATAAAAGGAATATTTGTGATTTTGCATACCAGGTATGGCACCAACAGTGTTCATTAATCCAAATACACTTCCTGAATGTTTTGGTGCAAGATCTGAAGGATTAACTGCAATTGCATTATTATGAAAACCTGATCCACCAATTATAAATGCAAGACAGATTATTGAACTTTGAAAAGTTTCCACTTTTGCTGAAATAATTATTAAATTTATGTTTATTATTTATTTTTTAATACTGACAAATACATACCTAGAAATAATAAACTTATGATTTCAGTTAGAAAACATATTGTTTCAATTATTTTACGTGTCACTGTAACAGAATACCCTGCTTTTATTATTTTCTCAGAAAGGGCTTTACCCAAAAATGTGCAAGGTAACATAGATAACCATGGTACCATATTTACAACCCAGCCCTAAACATAAGTAATAAAAATTTTTAAAATAATATATAAATGATATGCAACATATGATATATACACATAATTATTACCTTTACTTCAGGAAATGTATCATGAAAATATGTTGGCATCCAGGATAATAATACAAAAAAGCAATTATTTTGGCAAGCATGGCCTATTACACATGACCTGAAAATAATAATTTATACACAAAACTTACGCAAGTACAAATCTATAATCATAATATTTTTACAGATCTATATAACTTTATATACTTTTTATACTAAGATTTGTGTCAGAAATTGTGTAAGTTATGATAATTGAATTCAAATTGATCCTATGCACAATGATTACCAGAATGGAGGCTTTCTTAAAAGCTTCAGCCAAGGCAAAGTGTAATTAGTAGTTGATTTAATAGAAGCTGCTGTTTCCTTAAAAGGTAGAGTATGGTAACTTAATAACAGTGTCCATGCCAAGCTCAAACCTCCTGTGTAAACAAATTTGTTAAAAAAACATTTTAATGTGCTGTATTTGCAATTGATTAGTATCTAATATTAGTATAGTGTTATAATATCATTAA
>NW_017100606.1:202456-205390 GCF_001263275.1 Habropoda laboriosa
CACTAAACTGTAGACTACATAAACTAAATGTTAATATTAATATAAGAAACATATGTAATTATACATTTGTTTACCTAATGTTTGAAAAACTGTTATCCAGTTATAATTTTCCAATAGGTAGGAACCTAAAGATCCAGTTAATAATGTGCCAAGAGCAGATCCTGATGTTAATAAACTAAAGAATGAAGCTCTTTCTGTTTCATGTAACCGTTGACTTATTAAACTGATCATACTAGGAAAATGCATTCCTGTAATATAAAATTTTTATATATAAAGAATAAATGTTTCTTTATAGATTTAAATTATTTAACTTGATAATTTCATAGGAATACCTTGAAATGCTCCATTTATTGTTCTTACAATTGCTACTAATAATACAGATGTATCACTTTTTGAAAAAAGCTCTATAATCTGTGGCATAAAAAATGTTGTCATAGACCATCCAAAAGCAGAGGTCAACAATACCTTTTGCCCTCCAATTCTATCACTAATATAACCACTAGCAACTTGTGTTAATGTGTAACCCCAAAAAAAGCTAGACAGTATTATGCCAGAATCAGGTTTAGACCATTGTTTTTCTTTACTTATAATTGGCATTAATAAAGGAACAGATGTTCTTGTAGCATATATGAGACAAGTACCACACAATAATGATAAAAACCATTTTCGCCTTTCTTTCCTAAAAGTTACTTCATAATTTTAGTGCATATTATTGAATTTACAAAATATTCTGGTATAAAAGTCGAAAAGTCTTAAATTATTTATATATCTTTGTACATAATTACCTTGACCAAGATGAATTTGTTTTTTCATCTTGAGTGAATGCTAAAGACATTTGCATTTGCATTTCTTTTCAAATAATTTCATTCATAAATACCTATTACTGTTTCCATATGTTTGAAATATATAAATTACACGCGTGCACATTTCAAAAATTTTTATTGAAAATTATTAGCGGAAAATTAACCCTTACAATAAATCTGGAATGCCGTGATGTTACTGTGCAGCTACAAATTTACAAGTCAAATCATAAATAATTTTATCAAATTGTTTATTACAAGCAATCATGCATTTGTCGTATAATAACACGTTATTATAAATTAAACCAACACAATTAATTGCCTTTTTTTTTAACGATACTGTTATGCATGTAGTGTAGCAGTATATATATTTTCATTTATTTCAATTGCTTAAGTTTATTTACTTCAACATTAATTACATGTTTTTCATATAGAAGTCGATTAAAATTGCATCATTCGAAAACTTTATGCAGTAAATATAGACAATAATATGAAGTTGTCCCTTTAAAAATACACATATACTAGGTGTTCTAAAGTTAACAAACAGACTGTATCTATTCTATGAGTAGAAATAAGCAAACAGCTTTACATAGTATGAATTCTTTATTAAAAAATTGTAATAAAAATATTAAACATGAAGGTAATAGCATGATCACTGCTAATACATATGATATAGTTTTAAACTATTGTATTTATCGCATTGTAATATTCTTACAATATATGCGTATATATACATATGTCTCCTATTTTTATATTATATAATTGTGTATAATTGTATATTATAATGCAATAAAAACAATAGTTTAAAACGAAGAACAATAGTTTCAACACTGATTAAATTAAAGCATAAATCATAAGTGTGTGTTTCCATGACTAATGTATGTACATATGCTTATGTTATAACATTCAATGCTTAATATAGAAGCTTAATTGCATAATATGAAAAACAATAATTATATGATCTAATAATAGAAAGCGATAAGATAAGTAAGCACCAGATTAATAAGGTTGTGATAATATGTTACAGTTTTATGAATTTTATATTGAAGATAGCAAATATAAAATATATAAAATTATGATTTTTGTCAGATGAAATAAGAATAAAAAATTAAAATATCAGTTACAATTTGTGTAATTTATTACAAATTATATAAAAATTTCTTTTTTTTTTAGCAAAATAATGTTACATACGCGCATGAGCATGTATACAGACGATAAACGTCAGCAGTTGCGTCCAGACATCAGGATTGGAATAAAAGTAATTCAGACGTGTAATAGGTCCATATTTCATTAGGTCATTAATAAAATGGCACAGACTACAAGACTTATTAAATTTTCATCAGCGTGTAATTTATTTAAAAATAACAGCAATGTTTCTTTATATCAAATTAGATCAATGAGGTAAAATTTATATTTAGTAATTATATGACCTATTTAACCTTTGTATTCTAGAATATCAAATACATAAAAACTAAATTAAAATTAATAATATTTATAGAAATGAGTATACTATGTGAGTAGGTAATTCTTCAAAGTTACTTTCAAAATATTTTTAATATGAAATTTTATAGCATAAATGTTTAAAAAAATTCAAAATATTAAAATTATTTTAACAAGTTGTTAATGAGAAAACAAATTACTGAACATAAAAATACTATTTCACTATTAACTTATATTTTTATTTTATTATGAAGTTTATTTTTCATAAGTTAATTACTATTGAAATACATATTTTTTGTTATAGTTCAGTGTGGTCTCATGTAGAAATGGGACCACCAGATGCAATTTTAGGCATTACAGAAGCATATAAAAAGGATCAAAATCCAAAAAAAGTTAATTTGGGAGTTGGTGCTTATCGAGATGATAATGGTAAACCATTTGTTTTACCAAGTGTAAGAAAGGTATATATTATAGATATCTAAGAGTTATGTTCATTAAGATTATTCAGTTATATTTTTATTTATTGATATATTATAACAGAATGAAAATGCATTCTAGGCAGAAGAGAAAATTAGAATTAAAGAAATGGATAAAGAATATTCACCAATAGCAGGGAATGCAGAATTTTGTAAGCATAGTATTACATTGGCACTTGGTGATTGTAATGATGCCCTTGAAAATGGTTTGGTATGTA
>NW_017100606.1:205709-211402 GCF_001263275.1 Habropoda laboriosa
ATTTATGTAATTTTTTAAAATTTTTTTAGAATGCTACTGTTCAAGGAATTTCAGGTACAGGTTCACTTTGTATTGGAGCAAATTTTTTGTCACACTTTTTTAATGGCAATAAAGAAGTATATCTGCCAAAACCTACATGGGGAAATCATGCTGCTATATTTAAACTTGCTAAGTTACCAGTAAAGTTTTATCGTTATTTTGATCCAAACACATGTGGATTAGATTTTCAAGGTCTTTTAGAAGACATCTGTGTTAGTAATACATAAATACTGTAAATATAATATAATACCTTTATAAATTCTATTCATAATATTATAATTTACAGAAAATACCAGAAAAGTCCATTATTGTTTTACATGCATGTGCACATAATCCTACTGGTGTTGATCTTAAACTAGAACAATGGAAAGAATTGGCAACAGTAGTAAAAAACAAGAATCTTTTTCCCTTTTTTGACATGGCATATCAAGGATTTGCTTCAGGTAGAATAATACATAAAGCATTGATAATGAAAGTATGCAATTAATGCATTAACATATATTAATACAAATTGTAGGAGATACAGACAGAGATGCTCAAGCAGTTAGATTATTTATAAAAGAAGGAATACAAATTGCTTTAGCTCAATCATATGCTAAAAATATGGGTTTGTATGGTAAATATATAAAATTTCATGCTATTTTTTCATGCAATATGAAAATATGAAAGGTTTTCAGAATTACTAATTTTAAATAGGTGAACGTGTCGGAGCGCTTACGTTCATTACTTCTGACAAAGACGAAGCGGAACGTGTTCTTTCACAGCTAAAAATTTTAATTAGACCAATATATTCTAATCCGCCAATTTATGGCGCCAGGATAGTTAATGAAATCTTTGGAGATCCTGAATTAAAACAACAATGGCTTTGTGATGTAAAATTAATGGCTGATCGCGTTATTTCTGTACGTGAAAAGTTGTGTAATAATCTTAGAAAAAATGGCAGTTCTCGTGATTGGTCACACATTGTTAATCAAATTGGAATGTTCTGTTATACAGGTCTTAATACTTCTGAGGTACTATAAAGAACATTTTTTGAGTTTCTAAAGTATAACGCATAGCACGTAGATATAACAAATTATTCTTATCTTTACAGGTAGAAAAGCTTACAAAGGATTATAGCGTTTATTTGACAAAGGATGGTAGAATATCTATGGCAGGAGTAACATCAAAGAATGTAGAATATCTTGCAAATGCCATTCATGAAATTACAAAATAATTACATACTTCTATTAATGATTAAAAATTTCAATCAAATTTAGTCTTGTAATCTTCAAATACACTCCATATAAGCAAAATACAAATTTATACTTTAAGCTAAATGCATTTAATCTTGCGTGTTATTTTTATAAAAGCACTGCAGGCGGTGTAGTCATTGAGATAAACATACTTGAAATGTTTGTGATAAATAAACATGAAATTAATTAAAATAAATTTTCTGTAAATTCTTCTGTAACAATTACATTGTAAATATTCTGTATTTCGCATTCTATTTCAATATAAAGAAATATATTATTTGATTTTTAACATACTGTAAATTTAAATAAAAATGACTTTATTGATTGGCCATTTGAAGAAAAGTTCTTAGAATGTACTAAATTTTTTCAATAATGAAGTGTTATATAACAACTTGACCTCTCACATTAAATATATATTTACTAAATACTGATTATATTAAAGCGCGAGATTTCTTGATCACATTTGAAACATGACAAGCAATTTACCGAAAATGCACACAGGCGCACTCCGAATCGTATGATTTGCCTAGTCGTCTGCTTTTGTGTATATACGCACACGTCATAGTTATACATTAATACAAATTTGAACGTTTCTAAAACATTTTATTATCCATAAGTCTTTGAAGGAGTGCTGAAACAAGTACCTAAACGTAGTAAACAAATCCTTAAGACGAAACGAGAAATAACGACGGGATACGTTCCGTTCGACGGGCTTATTATTAAAGTGAGGTTAAGTTGTTTTCATTAAAATGAATTTTCAATTTCAGTTCAACTTTAATATGTTTCCGGAGAGGTTGTTCAATAACCAGTATAAATGTTTTTCTGTGTCAATGTTGCCGGGTACATATCGAAGAGATGTAGAACGCGGAGGAAAAAGTATGTATATATATATAGAAAACGTATTATTTGATTATTGAATAAATAAAAGATTATAACTTATTATTTATTGTTTTTCAGTAATTATGCCACCTTCAGCTTTAGAACATCTTACAAGATTGAATATTAGATTTCCCATGTTATTTAGATTAACTAATGAGAAGACGAATAGAGTTACTCATTGTGGTGTTCTGGAATTTGTTGCAGATGAAGGAAAAGTTTATTTACCTTGTTGGGTAGATATAATTCGAATTTTTGTATTATTGATTAAGAAATATTAATATCTGGAACAATTATGTTAAACATGTTTCTATTATTAAAAAATATCATTTTATAGCAACTCAACGTATATTTGTCATAATATGATTACAGATGATGTATAATCTTTTATCACAAGAAGGAGAATTAATAACTATTGAAAGTGCCAATTTACCAGTTGCAACATTTTCACGATTTCAACCACAATCTGAAGATTTTCTAGATATTACAAATCCTAAAGCTGTATTAGAAAATGGATTAAGACATTTTGCTTGTCTTACAACAGGTGATATCATTGCTATAAAATACAATGGAAGAGTATATGAAATGTGTGTGTTGGAAACACAACCAGGCCCAGCAGTTGCTATCATAGAATGTGATATGAATGTTGAATTTGCTCCACCACTGGATTATATAGAAGAAGAAACTACAAAGGATGACAATGTAGTTGATCCCGTAGATTTAATGCCAGCACCATCTGGTTTTGTACCATTCAAAGGACAGGGTAACAGGTTAAATGGCAAAAATCGTAGAGACTTTGCAACACTTGAAATAACTGCAAGCAAACCAATTTATATTAGAGGAATACCAGATTATGATTACAAATTGGGAACTCTCACATTCTTGCGCATTGCTAAACCTGCTAATAATAAAGAGGTAAAATCTTACTTAAAATATAGTTTATGTAGTATTTAACTTTCATTCAAGTATAATTCTTCTAGGTAAAAGATCAAGATGAATTTAAAGCATTCACTGGTGAAGGTTTTTCTCTTAGGGAGCCAAAAGTAATTGAATAATTACTTATTTATTTATTTTCATACAACTATAAATATATTTTAATATTTCTTAAATTTATTTTAAAATAATTCGAACCTTAACTAATAGTGCAAAATAGTATAAAATTATTAGAACTAATGGTACAAAAGTTATCCTACAAGCTAACTTTTTTACAAAAAAAATTCACAAGTTATTGTCCCTATACAGATAATTAATATTTAGCATTTTACTGTTACAAATTACAAAGTTGCAATAGGAAATTTAATCCACTAATGGGCCCCAGAAATGTTTACTCGGTTTTGTTGAATCTTTTGTCAAAAAAAATTCACGGCCCAGTGTGATAAATTCTTCAGTACTAATTTTACCATCATCATTAGTATCAATATGACTGAAGGAAATAACGGCATCCTGTAATTATTTTTTTTTAGTTTAGTTAATTCACTTATTTTAGTTTTGTTTTAAGTAATATAATAAAAAACACGTGTATACTTACATCATGTGTAAGATCTAAGCATTGGAAAAATAATTTAAATTCTTGTACAGAAATTTCACCATTTTGGTCTTTATCCACTGCCTAAAATTTCATGCGATATTTAAAAAAAAGTTCGTTTAATAAATAACACTTTACATGCACACACATTTGGAACTTACTTTGAATAAAAATGGCAAAAAATGATGACACTTTTTTTTCAAGGATGAGTCATTAAGAACATGCTGCATTTCTTCTAGATATTTTTCAATACAAATGAAATTATACGGACTAATTTCTCCCCACTGTTCTTCCCACATTTCCTATACAAATAAATGTATGAATGTATATAATATATATTTTATCATTTTAAATGTTTTGAAAAATTATATTGTCGTTCTCTAACATAAAAATTATTGAAAAACAGATTGACATACGTAAAAATTATTAAAATAAAATTGACATACATTTAATACATTTTTAAATTCAATTTTAGCTTCCGGAGTTAAGTGGCCCAAATCAGAAAATCGTTCTCCAAGTAGCATAAAATCATCATAACTAATAACGCCGTCTTTATTAACATCTAAATGACTATGTAAAGTTCGCATTTTTCTTCTCCAAAAAAATGACTGATCCTGGTAAATTAAAGGTTCCTTATTTATAAATTAACGTATGTTAAGAAAAGTAATATTAATATTGTAAGAAAAACCAAATATTGCTTAAACAGAAGAAATATTTGAATTAAATATAAGACATGGATTTAGGGAAGGGGTAATGAGTAGACTGCAGATGTTTATGAATTATATAAAAATATACAAAACACATGAGAGTAATGTTAGAATCCCTTGAAATCTATAAACAACAACACTATTTATCTATAGATGAATATATCATAGTATAGTGCATAAGATGGTAATGTTACCTTCATGTAGTTTGCACATTTTGATATGTTATAATTGCATAAACATCCACAGTTTAGTGATAAGTATTTGTGTCACTTTTGTCACTTTTAGTTGTCACTTTTATTGCATATTTTTTCTACTATAGTATGGGAAAATTTGTAACATGTTTAATTATTTAAATAATTATATTGTTCACATAATAGGATGTTTGGAAATCAGAGGTTCTACTATACTATGTTTCCAAATCGATAGATTAGATCTAAACTGGTGTAAGGTTACTAGACTTAATGACACAAGATTGTTTTATTAAAATATTTTTTTAAAATTGTCTATCAAACAGCTGCTACAGCATTAGACAACACGGAGAAATGAATCACTAATACAAATATATTAAAGTTTTTAACAGATTAAAATAGAATCTGAAAGTAGAAAGAGGAAATTTAGCACATATATTAATGATTAGTCTTTATAATTTTTGAGATTGCAAGTGATCATAATACACAATTGATAATCAATATTTTCTAAGCATTTCCGTAAAAAATAATTTAACAATATTAAACTGGGTAATCTTGTCCATTAATTTATTAGTCTAGTACGTTCACTCCGCATCGATTTGAAAACGTTATATTTAGTCGCCTTTTTCTTATTAATTCTTTCGATACAATATTTAACTACGGTCAACGGCCACCAAACAACACATATGCCCGAGTGTTAATTTTAGTCGATAAACGTGAGATACTCACTGTAGATTCCTCGAAAGAGTTAATTCTTTCAATTTTTTAATTTTTCCCTTTTAAGGTCAATGTGAACATTAATTTCAGTGCTAAAATCCTTTCAAAATAACTTATTGAAATTATTTTTGCACTGTTTTAAGCGACAAAGTGCTTTAATAAAATGCTATGAGCAAAGTTGGGCAAATTTTTATTTAAATAATTTGTAATAAATAACAAATAAAATATTATAATTCGGTCGTCTCTTATCTGTCGTTCTTTCAACAATAGAATAATCGTAAGGTGAATACCGTTACTTTTTATAAGCATGTTATTTATACAAAATATTACTTTCTTTGTGTTAGAAATTAGTTTAACTCACCCGATATAAACAATACAAAGCTTCTAAATAGAAGCATAACAAACA
>NW_017100606.1:211624-215507 GCF_001263275.1 Habropoda laboriosa
AGAAATATTTTTTATTACTTATATTTTACTTATTTTCTATTAGTTATTTTTGAGATAAAATTTTGAAATTACGTGGTTTTATATTATTTTTTTTTACTTTGAACTGAATAGTGCTAAAATTAAATTCATATTTAAATTTCTTATAGGTGAAAAAAATTTTTTGTTAAATCCATACCCTTATCTGTGTAATATTGCTATTACTTATCTGTGTAAAAGTTATAACATCAAAATGGAAAACCTTATAAGTTCGACGAAAATAAAGGTTTTGACTTGAAATTTTGTTTACAATATATGTAAGTAATATTACACAGATAAGGGTATGGATTTAACAATTTGATAATTTTTGGGAAAAACAATTTTTGTCATCTAAAAGAAATTTGAATATGAATTTAATTTTAGCACTATTCACTTCAACGTAAAACATGATATAAAACCACGTAATTTCAAAATTTTATCTCAAAAATAACTAATAGCTAATTTTCTGCTGAATGCCCCCCCTTAAATACGTTTCTGTCGTTACGTTGGTCTTCTCAACACTTCGCACTAATGTACGGTTTCGTAAAATTTCAGTATTTGCAAAATTTTCTTTCCGTTTTTCCACCTTTAATCAAGTATTTCAAATGTCAAAGCAAAATACAGTGCCCTACTGAAAAATACTAAATGTTCCTGATATGACCTTGAAAGGATGAGAAGAAAATTTTTCCTTTTACGCGTATTATATTTCGTAAAAAGGATGATAGAAAAATTCTTCGCTTTTTTTGGTATCTACTACCGTTTGTTAATTATTTCGAATAACATGTATTTATAAAGATCTTGTATGTTTTAAAGTAATCCTTAAAACATCCTTAGTTAAAACATCCTAAAGTAATCCTTAAAGAATTTAAACGATATCCTTAAGAAGTATCTTACTTTTTCCTGGTAATCGTTTGAATCACTTTCTTCATACTCATTTGTAGAGACTGAGACTCCCGTTTGATGCACATTTCTCTTACTATACATTCGCCGAGCTGTTTTATAACACTAAAAATAAAACATATATTTTATATTCTTTATAATGAATAAAGATATTTGATGAAACTATTTAAAAAGCTATAGTTATATTTATTTTTGTATCAAATTAGATTCAACTATCGTATTACAGCACGATCGCGATAATATCGTAAATTGCGTATTTCGATTCATGTCGGTTCAATGAACTCTGATACAACATGAAATTTTAACAATACGGCCCAAAACCATTTGAGAAAATTGAAACAGAGTATTTTCACAGACGAGAAATTTGTAGTATAGCTGGCAGTTATAAAGCTAAAGCTTTAAAGTTTTCCAAAAATAAACATTTTTCATAGGTATAGGTTTAAATAAAATTAATGAAATAGTAATTTTACAATTTATTCATAAATTAAATTAAATACCGTTAGCTGTGAATTCTAATTTTTTAATACTTTTTTGTATTTTTCTTCTTTTTAAGGAAAATTTAATATTGGATGCGAATATAAGACACAAATTAAAACTATTAAAAATAAGTTATCTTCATCTTACACGGATTGGATATTGGCATGTACATATAAAGAGGAACGCAATATTGAGTTTAGAATATTGTGTATTTATGAGTGGTATTGACCTTGCCCTTCACTGAGTTTTATGAACTAAATAAACATGTAACGAAACAATTTAGAAAAGGTGAAATTGTTTATACAAAATATCACGATAGATTGGACCATTTACTCTTTGTAAAAAAATACAAAACTTGTAATAACTACAAATATAACTTTTGTTTTTCCTCACTTTTGAATTTTGATTTTTGTGTTATAAAATTATTGTTTCATATTACTTGAATTTTTAGTATCTTGAAGTTAATAATTAATTTAAGAATCTTTATAAATTAGTCTCTTTTGTAATAATATAAGAAGTTACCTGTAGTTCACAGCTTGCTTGAATAACGTTTTGCTCCCTTGGTATTACTTCGCAACATAAAGCTGAAATAGCTTTTTTTTTCAAAAATTCATTCGAAATCACACACTTTAAGCCGTTTCGTAATAATGTAGTTGCCATTTTAACTTGAAATATAAATTCAATTTGTTTTATCACAAAAATACAAATCGAGCAAGTCTAACACCAACTTACGATCATTTCAAACTCAATACTAAACTGGAGAAGACTGTCGGGCCCTTTTTGTTGGGTCGGTCACAAATTCCCCCCTTTGTTCTTTGCGCAAGCGCAATGGCACCTCGTTCTCTTTATTTCTTACTTTTCTTCGATTACGAGCGCTTGTGCACGTCCCCTTCTTTTCACCGATAAAAACATAAGCGTACTTACGTATCAACGAAAGTGTAAGAAGTAATTTAAAAGTATTAATAAAAATTAAACAATATATTTAAATTTGGATATTATTAATTTACCCATTGTCAAATTAATTTATATGTATTATATATTATTTTTTCAGATTTTATGTCAATAAAACAATCGAATTCACGTAAATTTAGTTAGAGAATCGAAACACAATATATTTATGATTGAAAATATAATAGTTTTCCATTCAAATCCGTAAATTTAGGTAACGCTTGAGTTCTACGTTTCATGCAACCGAAATGGAGTGTATGTGTTAGAATCCATAGTAATTTTAAGAATACGTATTGTTTTTAAATAACATTTATAAAAACGTAAGACAAAAATTAAATTATTTATATTTATATTCACATAATAAAAGTATTCAATAAAGAAACTTTATTTCATAAAAAAAAATAGTATCTTCCGTTTATCTGCTACGCCTATGCTGAAATTTATCAGCGTTACCGTGATGCGAGACAATTTGGTGTCTGGTCAGTCTACCAAATAGAACCATGAAACCGAGTTAGAGATTAGTTAGAAATATAAAGACCAGGCGTAAATATACATACAAAGAAATTTTAATACCACAGAAGTAGGTCACGTTAAGTAGACGCAAATATGCGTACGTGACGAAAAGCATGATATGATATAGTTGATTATAAAAATTTAAAATGAAGTATAAAGTTGATGTTGAATTTCATTTTTGTAAAATAGATACATACATTGCGTATTTCAACGTTATGTATTTTACTTTTTGAACCTTTATACATATTTTAATTTTTTTTATACTCAATTCTTTCAACTTTTACTTCATCACCAACAAGTTGGTATACATAAGTTACAACTGTTGAACTTTGAATATCCATAAGGACGAAAGATGGGATAACTGACCTGTAAATTTAATATATGAATATGTACTACAAAGTGTTTCCTTTAACTCGAGCACCTAAAATAACTCTGTTCCTTTTCGTAATACGAAAAAATGTTGTAAAAGAAAATTATTCCGTTCAAAGGACCAAATGATACTATAAAATAATAATTTTTTCAAAGTTATATTTTTCGAGATTTCAAGGTCGTTACCATTTTGTTAAGTAACATAATATATACCTTCTTTCAGTTAAAGCTGACCTTCAAATGACCTTAAAATGACAATGAACTTGAAATTTGGAGAGGTGGTGATACATGTATGCTTGAATGTTTTCCTTAAAATGACCTCAAATGATCTTGAAATGATAAACTTTGATACTTTGTAGATCTCTGTTGCATTGTACCAAACTTGAAGGAAAACATTTATGCATGCATGTACTGTCAATTGAACTCGTTTTTAGCCAACTTTGATAATAAAGTAATGAAAATATATTATCGTATTTAAAAAAATCATTAGTTCATAGCAACATTTGCCCCTTTGAACAGACTATTTTCCTCTTATAACATTTTTTCATATCACAAAAAGGAACAGAGATACTTTAGGTGTTTCAGTTAAAGCAAACATCCTGTATATAAAATCAAATATTTTTTTATAAAATATAAAATGAAAAAATTATTTATTAATATA
>NW_017100606.1:216153-217756 GCF_001263275.1 Habropoda laboriosa
GTATTCAGGGTGTACCTCATAAAGTATTACAAAATGTTTTTTCCTAAACTATTAAAGGTAGCAGGGAAATACTTTTTGTATTTTATAACTTTTGTAAAGGCTTGTTAAATAATATATACAGTACTCTTCCATTTTTTTTAAATGCAGTGGTACACAAATGTTTGCAATTTTAGATAAATCTAGTTTAATGGAACATTTATTGAAAACATTTTTCCATATTTTGGATAATTAATGAGTTATACAAAAAAAGTTTTTCAGTAAGTAAAATTGAAGACCATGGGTCTTGATAAAATTATTATTTTATTTATCAGATAATAAATGTTCAAAATGTTATAAGTACAATACTTTTAAATGATGTACCACTTGCCACTTGTTTTTGAATGATAAATTTGGATACAAATGGATAGAAAGGGATAGTGCTATTCTATGACCATAACACTTGTTCAATATTACAATAACAAAAAATAATATGAAAGGAAGAATTCATAGAAGGTATGCTTCTATAACATCACAAATTCATTAAAAGTTTGAGAGAATATTAAGAAAATAATTAACAAATGTTTAGAAATGTATAGATAACATTTTAAGCATTATCATTTAATTATTATTTAAGCATTATCTGACAAATAAGTTGAATTTTTATTAATACCCATTCAGTTTTGATACTGACAAATATTATTACAACTCTGTTATTGTCCAAGTGTGGTAATGCAATCCAATAGTTGTAAATGCAATCTATCTAGAAATGCAAAAATTTGTATATCATACTATTTAAAAAACAGTAGGGCTTTTTTTCAATATTACATTAGAGACCTGTGACAGTGTTCTATCTATCATCTATATGGCCCAAATAGCCCAAACAGGCAAAATTCGATAATTTAAAAACAATACTTTGTTAAACTTTATGTAATACATTCTGTATATTCAATAATATTAAGATAAAAACTTACGTGTCAAGAGGATTATATGCACCAGTTGCTGAACCAGGATTAATATAAAATTTGTTTTCATGCTCATATGCCTCAAATTTATGTGTATGACCTGATATCAAAATATCGACATCTAATTGCCTTTGAATTAAAGCTAATGATTCTGGATCTCCCCAAGGTACCACTTGGTGCCCATGTGTTAGTCCTATTCTAAATTGACCAACAGTAACAACTTTTTGTTCTGGATAATTTAAATTCTATAAATAAAAGTTTGGAGCATTTTTAAACATTTATAATAGTATTTAAAGTATTAAATATACGATATGAAAACAGTATTAAGTGACAATATACTTCATCAAAGTCTCCTCTAACAACATGTACATCGCTAGCTAATGTTTTCAAGTAATCATACGATTCTTTCGTACAAAGGTTGCCTGTACATAAAATATGCTGTATTCGACCAGGCACTAATAGTTTCTTAAATTTACTTGGTAAGCTACTACATCTGTGTGGAATGTGCAAATCTCCCAATACTAAAACAAGCTGTAAATATTAAATTCCAATAACATAAGTTTTTCTCTTTGGTATGTGTAATAATTATAAGAATAAAATTAAAAGCGACATATTTTGGACTTATAATGAAAATTATAATTAAAAAAAGTGTCGATTTTAAT
>NW_017100606.1:217828-218144 GCF_001263275.1 Habropoda laboriosa
GTATTTAATTTTATTTATTTACCATGTCTGGTTCAATAATATTTTTATAATTCTTGTATATTTTTTAATGCTGATATATACTTTATTGCATTTGTTCGTAGTGAAATTCAAACACCACTCAAACGTCAAACATACTACTGGAAGTATAGTTGACAGATAAACTTTCGAGTTTCGAGATTCGAGATTGTGTTAATTGTCGATTCTGCTTCTTATAATGCGCTAAAATATGAACTATGTGTTTCGGTTTCTAGTTTGTATTTACTTATAACGTAATTAATGTTTTTTTAAAATTTATTTTTATGATCATTACTTATTT
>NW_017100606.1:218184-219966 GCF_001263275.1 Habropoda laboriosa
TTTCTGAATTATAGTTAGCTCGACAAATTCAATCAGTACCGTACTGTATTTTGAATTGGACATAATATTATGAATTTCTTCTATCATTTCTTCCAATTAATTATTAAATTAAATATTACTTGATGCTTAGTTATTGAAGAATAGTTTAATAAGAACAATTCAACATGAAATGCATTGTACCAGGAGCAAATGTAAAAAGTAAGTTAATTTTATTTAGGTTATATTTTATGTTTCCAATGTAAACAATGTATATTTGTTAAAAAAAAGCATTTTTACATATGAAATGTATATTAGTTTTAGCAAAAGCTGTACATACATTAGCAAAAATTGGAAATGAAATGTTCATAGAACCACAAAAAAATGCTATATCATTTCGAACTGTTAATATGGCAAATTCAGCATATGCTGATTTTACGTTGTTTGAAAATTATTTTTCATATTACGTTTATGATGACCTACAGGAAAATGATGCATTGAAATGTAAAATTTCAATGAGGGTAATAAGAAATTATCATACTTTAATATAATGTTACAAATATTTTGACATTCATATTTTACAGAGTGCAATGACTGTATTTAAGGCTCCAAATTTAATAGACAAACAGGTGGAAACATGTCATATTCGATTAGAACCAAATGCATCTGACATTTTGTTTATTTTAAAGTACAAAAACAGTATTATTAAAACTCATTTATTACCCATTTTGGACTGTGAAATATTACAGGTATCTGTTACGTGTCTTTAATATGTTCTGTACTTTTATTTTGAATTATTATTTATACTACTCCTATATTTTTTAGACTGCATATGATAAAGAATGTGCATCAAATAAACTTTCATGTCAGTCACGACTGTTGGGAGATGCAGTACAAAATTTTCATCAAAATTTAATTGAAATAACACTTGAAGTGTCAGAACAAAAACTTTTATTAAGAAATTATCTCGATGAGACTTCAGGTAAATTGCAAGAATGAAATAAAATGTAATTTTTGTTTTTCATAAAATAAAGTTAAAAAATTTGCTAGGTTTATCGAATACAACACGTACGCTACTTGCACTTGGCAAGGGAGAATTCGATCGGTATAATATTGGTAGTGAAACATCAATTACTTTTTGTATGAAAGAATTCAGATCCATTTTAAATTTTGCAGAAAGTATAGGTACTTTACTTAACATACACTTTGAAGATGCAGGAAGGTAAAAACTAATAATTTAAATCTAAATTCTTT
Source organism: Habropoda laboriosa (assembly GCF_001263275.1). Classification (NCBI taxonomy): domain Eukaryota; kingdom Metazoa; phylum Arthropoda; class Insecta; order Hymenoptera; family Apidae; genus Habropoda; species Habropoda laboriosa. The sequence goes on from NW_017100606.1 coordinate 219,415, forward strand.
TTAAGGTACATATAAATTATTTACTAATATTTTTTAGACCGGTTATATTTGCAATAAAAAATCCATCTTTTGAAGTAAATTTAGTATTATCCACATTAAGTTCTGATGCAGATAGCCAAACAGATACAACGTTAATTAGTAATCATGAAAAATCTGTAAGAAGAAGAACAGGGAACAAGCGAGTTTCTAGGAAAACCAATAATAAATCTACAAGTAGAATACAGAATAAGTCAACAAAACTCAATACAAGAGGAAATGCTACTACTAAAAATATACATTTAGGTTCCATGGAGGAAAAAAAAGTGGAAAATCAAAATACTTCTAAAAAACAAGCTAATTCTTCAGTAAATATATTTAATACATCAACAAAAGATAATGAAAATATACATAAAGCAACTTATTCGTCAGAAAAACGTAATACTCAACAAGAATTTCAGAAGTGTTCTTTGTCTAATTGCGACACGATTGTAAAATCTAATAAAACATCTATAGAAAAAAAAAGATTAGTCAATTCTATATTTTCTACAATAACAAAAAGGAAATCTAGTAATG
>NW_017100606.1:220379-220697 GCF_001263275.1 Habropoda laboriosa
TAATGATGAAAGTAATGGACAAGAAAGTCAAGATAATGATAAATCTGATGCACTAGAAGATACAGTACCAAGGTCGCCATCTCCCCCAGCCAAAAAGGCCCGCTTAATTTTTCAAAAATGTTTCCATAAAACATTTGATCCAAGAACATTGCCTGGGTATGATATAATTTTGGCTGAAGATTCAGATGAGTGTTGTAGTGATTAAAAATACATTTTTTACATTTATGCAATTCATTAGGTTAAGAAATTTAAGAAATTTTTGTATCAATTCATTAGTTATTAGTTTAGTTTTGATTAATAAAAATACATATTATAATC
>NW_017100606.1:221370-224203 GCF_001263275.1 Habropoda laboriosa
AATCATATAATATATTTATAAATGTGCGTATATTTTACAGATAAATATATTCAAAATATTAGGTTGGTCTATAAGTTCGTGTGGATTTCGTTTCGTATCGAATGAAATTCTTAACATTTACTTATCGGCTATGTGATATACATCATTCAGTAGCTAAATACATGTGAATAGCGTGTACATGTTATAAATAAGAAATTTTTGGTTAAAATAAGATAGAAACATAAGTGTTACAATTAATATTTGTTGTCTTAATATTTTATAAGAATATTAAACATTTCTGTGAATCGTAGTTTTTGTCATAGTCCGTTTTAATTATAGTTTTAATATGTATTTTAATCATTTTTTATTCATTAGTTTTGTTCCTCTAATTTTTAGTATTCATTATACACGGTGTGTCAATAAGAACTGTTACCTAAAATAACTCGTTATTTATTCATTTCTTTCAAAAAATGTTTTATGTGACATATATTGTCACAGGTCAAGTGGTGGGGGAAAATTTTAGTCAAGTTCATTTTTTTAAATAGAGACATATATTTTTTTTCCATAGTACAATGGCGCTTGTTGAGAGGAATTCAACGAGCTGCCATGTGAAGTAATTTATTGTTGTAAAATGTTATAAATTCTTGAGTTCCGAAGGAGTTAAGTAAGCCTGAATCGCTAGTTGACGGCTATTAGGCCGCAGGCTGTAAATAAAGATTGAACTTTTTATTTTCCCTTACGCTTTTCAAGTTACCAAATGTTACAAATGTCAATATGAATGGTGAAAACTTTTCTTTAATTTAACATTGGCAAATAGAAATAAACTTTGTTTATTTATGTCAGTAACTTGACAAGCATAAGGTAAGATAAGATGAGATCAACGTTCCATCCATACGATAGAATTTCCACATCATTAGGTTGTCCTAACTAGATGTCGTAAAGCGACAAAATCGTTGTCGTCCGATCAACCGATCAACACGATAAGAAAAAAACTTTAAATTGGCAACACGTGCGATGCGACAACGACGATTTTGTCGGTCGCATTATATTTTGAATTCGTTCAAACGAATTTGTTTTTTGTCGCATCGCACGCATGAAGTCTTGCGACAAAAGACTAACCGGGATTAGGATTCGACTTTTTGACACGGACGCCTATCTCTGCTATTTTTGAGGACTTTTATTTCTTGAAACTTTTGTTAAATTAACTGTCTTTGTAGTATACTGATAAAATAAATTGTCATTTTCTCGTAGCTGATAGTAAAGTTGGTAATTGGTTGGTTATCCTGTCTACTGTATGACGATTCCTTTTCCGTATAGTTTTTAATAATATATATTTCAAATAAGTAACTATTTGTCTTACACTACACTAACACTAACAAAACGCAACTCTGACTTCGAGAAAAGCATCTTGAAAACTGACCACTCTGATCGCAAATAGTATTCGACAGCGGACCGTATATGGACACTGTCGCATTGTCGTACGATCTACCAATTTCGGATCGACACCTTTTCGGATTGCTAAATTCCCTTATATTCTTAAACTTTTAAAAAATTTGACAATAATTTCTTTTTAACATAGCGGTACAACAGGTTAACATAGTTGCATTATCGTAAATGATCAATACAGTAATGTCTCTACAATTGGCAGCCAGCAAGGAACATAAACATGACAATTAAAGAGTCAGGACTACGTTTTCGAGCTTCGAGCCCGCCTTTGTAGTTTGCCGAACGAAGACAAGAAAAGCGAATAAAAGATAGGATAAAACAAGAGTCGAAGCAACCAAGCGATTTAAATATCAACTTTTTTAATTTTACGTTTTTTTATCCCGAAATTTTTCTTAACATATTGCTGAGATTTTTCTGATGAAAATGACATAAAACACGACATAATTTGAACAACATTTACTTATTAACACGTTCACTGTCACGCTAGATTTACAGGTTGCTGTCAGGCGGTCAAAATTCTCGTATATATTCTGAAAACCGATTTTTAATTGCGAAACACTACTGAGACGGTTTAATTTGGACTGGACTCATATTTGAGCTGGCAATACACAATACAACTAACTACTAAACCAAATCACCAGAAAAAAACACATTTTTGTAACTCACTGTTCGCTGATTAAACAGCTGAGCACTGCAACGTGGATTTGACTGCATTTTCTTCTTCCTTCCAGTTCCGATCGATTTTGCAAGGCTCACAAACTCGCAAAGTGTGAGTCACTGTGGAATGGACGACGCGAAAAGTACTTTGAAACGCGATTTTTTTCACTTTTATTCAGAAAGGGAGAAACCGCGAATTTATATTATTTTCAATATTATTATTGAACTAAACTTTCGTAGAACGCGAGTGAAAAATTGAAAGAATCAAAAGAAAAAACGCGAATTCGTATCTTTTTCGATTCTAGAATATAAGAAAATTTGAATAAAATACGCGACGAAAATTGGGGAGAAGCATAAGTTAAACGCGTAAAAATATTCAATAATAAACGAACTAGGGATGAAGCTATTATTTCAATACGCGATGCACTGACTCTAGTATTTACTAAAATTCAAAAATTCTCGTATAAATTCCGAAAATAGATTATTAATTACGGTAAACTACTGAGACGGTTTAATTAAGGGTGGGCATAGTGCACTCGTTGCAAATCACACAATATAAAATTCAATAATATAACTAACTACTAAACATGCAAATCATGCAATTCCTTGGATAGCTGTGAATTATTAGTTTACAAAATGACAAGTCATGAAATAAATTCAAATAAAAGTACATATTATCAATCAGCTGTAACGAAAATGTATTTAATTAGTTGCAACGTGGTCAAAAATTTTTAATTCACTTCGACAAATA
>NW_017100606.1:225623-239296 GCF_001263275.1 Habropoda laboriosa
CAGAACCTTCAGGTCAAAATACGCCGCGAAGTGTCTAGGGCCCAGTATAAAGGGTGAATAAGTTCGCGGGACATCGGAGGGTCCTTATATACCTGCGGTACCCTCTCCCCAAAGTCATTAGCAAAATCGTCCGTTAGGTCAGGCGGGAAATTTTCGCGGGAGATTTTCGCGGGAGATTTCCGATATCGTAACACGGTATAATTTATCAATTTTCACAATTTTGTTATAAATTTATACTTCCGACAATTTGTTATAACATTGCATATAACAATTTATACGTTTTTACAATATTCTTCAATGGAAACATAGGTTTTAGCGTTCTCGTTACTTACTCGTGGTTAAATTAATTTCGTAGGGATTAAAAATCAGGTTGACCTGTGGTCGTAGATTAAAAATAGTGATAGTACAGCTAAAATTATCGTGTTAAATAATTCTTTTCCTACGAATCAAAAATGTATTCAACGTTTGTTTGTTATAATATCGTGAAATGAATTATATTACACATTTTCTCTATTCACACTGAATTTAAAGATTATAACGATTAAAAATCAAGTTGACCTGTGGTCATTTATCAAGAATAATCATAATAAAGCTGAAATTATTGTGTTAAATAATTTTTTTAATACGAATTAGGAATTTATTCAACGTTTGCTTGTTACTACTTGTTACAGTATACTGTCTCGCAATGTAAATTTAAGTAAATTAGGTTGAACTGCACAGAAAATGCACAGAACTGCACAAATAATTTATTTCATGGTATTGTAACAAGCAAACGTTGAATACATTTTTCATTCGTGTAAGAAGAATTATTTAACACGATAAATTTAGCTGTACTATGGTTATTTTTAATCTACGACCACAGGTCAACCTGATTTTTAATCCCTACGAAATTAATTTAACCACGAGTAAGTAACGAGAACGCTAAAACCTATGTTTCCATTGAAGAATATTGTAAAAACGTATAAATTGTTATATGCAATGTTATAACAAATTGTCGGAAGTATAAATTTTTAATAAAATTGTGAAAATTGATAAATTATACCGTGTTACGATATCGGAAATCTCCCGCGAAAATCTCCCGCGAAAATTTCCCGCCTGACCTAACCGACGATTTTGCTAATGACTTTGGGGAGAGGGTACCGCAGGTATATAAGGACCCGCCGATGTCCCGCGAAATCATTTACCCTTTATACTGGGCCCTAGACACTTCGCGGCGTATTTTGACCTGAAGGTTCTGAGATGTGAATAGAGTGGTCGGGGGCTACTAGCTAGTCTATGTCCACCCTGTACACACTCAGCCTTCTTGTAACACTTGTATACATTAGAATCAATTAGAATTTCTATTACTAATTATTAAACAAATTTTAACAATTACCGGCACTCGCTAGGCACGTAATATCAGACTTTAAATACTCGACTTCGAACTTCGGTTTAGTCATAATTCTATTAATGTTATAATAACGTATAATTTATTAATTTTCACAATTTTATTATTAATTTATACTTCCAAAAATTTGTTAAAACATTACATATTATTATTTATACATTTTTGCAAGTTTCTTTGACAAATAAGTACGTTTCAACGATCTTATTACTTTCTCGTTGTGAAATCAAGTTCGGAGGATTAAAAATCAGGTTGACCCTTGGTCGTAAATTTAAAATAGCCATAGTGAAGGTGAAATTATTATTTTAAATAAATGTTTCTATACGAATTAAGAATCTATTCAACGTTTGTTTGTTGCAATACCGTGAAATAAATTGTATTATATATTTTCTCAGTTTAGACTGAATTTAAAGTTCGTAAGGATTAGAAATCAGGTTGACCTGTGGTCGTAGATTAAAAATAGCCATAGTGAAGGTAAAATTATTACGTTAAATAATTGTTTTTATACGAATTAAATATTTATTCAACGTTTATTTGTTGCAATACCGTGAAATAAATTGTATTATATATTTTTTCTGTTTACACTAAATTTAAAGTTTTGTTTACATGTTATAACAATTAGAATGTTGACGTTTTGCCGTTTCACGGTTTTTCCTCTGTTAATTATGTGTTTATAAATCATTTCAAACTAAAGCAGCACCATGCCCACCCTTAATTAAACCGTCTCAGTAGTTTACCGTAATTAATAATCTATTTTCGGAATTTATACGAGAATTTTTGAATTTTAGTAAATACTAGAGTCAGTGCATCGCGTATTGAAATAATAGCTTCATCCCTAGTTCGTTTATTATTGAATATTTTTACGCGTTTAACTTATGCTTCTCCCCAATTCTCGTCGCGTATTTTATTCAAATTTTCTTATATTCTAGAATCGAAAAAGATACGAATTCGCGTTTGTTCTTTTGATTCAATTTATATACCGCGTTTATTTTCTACTTTCTTTCAATTTTTCACTCGCGTTCTACGAAAGTTTAGTTCAATAATAATATTGAAAATAATATAAATTCGCGGTTTCTCCCTTTCTGAATAAATCGCGTTTCGAAGTATTTTCCGCGTCGTCCACTCCACAGTGACTCACATATTGTGAGTCTGTGAGTCATGGAACATGAACGTCGGGGGACTGGAATGATCTGAGAGGAAGGATGACAATCTGAGAGGAAGGAAGGAGGAAATGCAGTCAAATCCACGTTACAGAGCTGGGCTGCTTAATCAACGAACGGTGAGTTACAAAAATGGGTTTTTTTCTGGTGATACGGTTAAGTAGTTAGTTGTGTTGTGTATTGCCAGTTCAAATATGAGCTGGCTGCCGCAAATTAAAATGTCTCAGTAGTGTTTCGCAATTAAAAATCGGTTTTCGGAACATATACGAGAATTTTTGAATTTTAGTAAATACTAGAGTCGTTGCATTGAGTATTATAATAGCTTCATTCCTAGTTCGCTTTATATTGAATATTTTTACGCGTTTAATCGATACCCTCCTTCAAATTTACTTGCGTTAGAGATTCGGGAAAAATATCAATTCGCGGTTTATTCTTTTGCTTTATATACATCGCGTTTATTTCATATCTCTTTTCTTTTTTTTACGTTTATTCTATTTAAAGTTAACTTGATTCTAAAAATCGAGAATAATATAATATCGCGGTTTCCCCTCTTAAATAAACCGCGTTTCGAAATACTTTTCGCGCCGTCCATTCCACAGTGACTCACATTTTGTGAGTCTGTGAGTCTTGGGAAATCAACGACGAGGAACTGGAACGATTTGCGGAAAGATGACGATCTGAGAGGATGGAAGGAAGGAAGGAAGGAGGCAATGCAGCCAGGCAGCCAAATCTACGTTGCAGAGCCCAGCTGCTTAATCTGCGAATTGTGAGTGAATTTTTTGAGGGTTTGGTGGTTGGTTATATATGTGTGTGCATGTGCATGTCGAAGCTGAACTACCAAGAGGTCAAAGAAGAACTGGATGGACTCTACTGCACTAATGGTGCAAACGCCCTCCCATTATTAGAGTATCAAAGTAGTATACCGCGTTAATTCAATTTAGAGTCAATTTTCCCATTTACTTTCGATCGATACGAGAATTTATCACGTCGCGTCGCGTTTGATAAATAGCTTCGTCCCTTTTTCCATTTTTGCGTTTCTTTTCTCTTTTCTTTTTTGAATTTTTGCTAAATGTCCCAACTAAAATCAACTACAGGAAAATATGGAGGATAATAAAAATTCGCGGTTTCGGGTACTAAACAAAATCCCTGAAAATGAAAATAAATCGCGATTCGTACTCCACTTTTCGCGCGTCACCCTTTCACAGCTTTCCAAGTCTGGTGGGTCTTGGGCATTGGCTTTGGGTCTTTCAATCTATCATTGTGGGCCACTGGTGGGATGAAAATTTAAGGCTGAGGGGAATTCAATGGTCCACTGAGGGAATTGCAAAAGTTTCATGGGTCTGAAAGAAGCTTCCAAGTGAATTGTGGGTCAAAATCGAAGGCTGGGAGGACTGAAATGGGTCACTAAGGGTATCTCAAAGGTTACGAATGGTGAGTCGTATGAATTATTTATCTTGTCAATCTAATTTATATTCTGTTTCAGTGTTCCAGCGAAATTTTGTAAAAATTGTAATAAATTCGCGGTTTTCCTTACTAAATAAAATGAAAATAAATTGCCTGGGCGTTCTTGATCGTAGAGATCAGTTCTCAAAGCCTATTGTTGCCAATTCTGACGAGATAAAAAGTACCGAGAGTACTGATAAGGTTCAGGGTAGGAATAAAATCTATTTAACAATGTCCACCTCTGTGGTCTGTGTTTAGGGAGTTGTACGTTTTTTCGATGATCGATTTAGGTAAATATTTCGAGCTCACATAAGAGTTCAATTTTCTCCCATTCGAAAAAGAATTTTGCCTTGAGTTGAGATTCTCGATCACTCAGTTCCTGCGAGTTTATTCGCGACTTAATCACTCGCGAGTAGCGCGCGATACTCGCGAGTAAATTCGTCGTGTATGCTCGCTGGTTCTTTAGAATGATAGCGAATTTCTCGTTGCGCTCTGAATTCAATCTGACCGCGATTTATAATTTTTTGAAACCCTATCAAAGGAGAGCATTGAATTTTTCCAATCTTTAAATTAACTATGACAAAATGATTAGCGTTGCAATTTCAAATAAAATATAAGACACTCCTTAAAAATTTATGTTAAGAACACGAATTTTTGATAAAGTGTCTTATCTCCTTTGCTACGAATGAGAATCGCGTATCTCTAAAGATAGAGAGCTGCCAGTAGGGCATGTGTTTTTGTCGGGTCCCTTGCGTAGTCACCTCCTCGTGGTGGGACCTGGTAATTGGTATCCTTTTCCAAAGAAAAATCTCACTTTTGCAGAAGGATACCAAGCTAAGAACTACGCGTACCCGTGGACACTCTGATTCTCACACACAGTTGAAAGTTTGAACTTTAAGTAGTTCCTAAGATAAAGTAAGTTAATTCTAAGATAGAAAATTGAACACTATGTGCGCGTTTCTTAATAAAATACCTTGAAAAATTATTCAGATTCTATGGTAGATATGAAAGTTCCATTTAACATCAAATTTTAACATCGATCTGTCAATAGCAAATTAGCAATCAATTGCCTACGAAACACAAAGAAGAATTTCTTCAATTTTCTGACATAAAATTTCACAAGAAGTAGCAGTAAAGGAAGATTAAATAAGAAATGCAATTCTGTGACAAATTTTTCCCAAACAGTGTTTTTAATATGTTACACAATAAAAAGTTACATTACGTGGTAAGATACTGTATCTCATCTTATATATTTTACTTTTCAAACATTTATATCAGACTTTTCTGCGATTTTTCAATTGCATTACGCATTATTGCAATAATTTCTATCGTTACATTTAATTCTAATTGTTTAGCAGCTTTTCTGCTGCTATCGACCCTACATTTTACTGACACTTGTCGAATCGACCCTACATTTTCTTTTTTTTTACGTGGATGTAGGTTGACCCTACAGTTTACTGACACTTGTCGAATCGACCCTACATTTTACTGACACTTGTCGAATCGACCCTACATTTTACTGACACTTGTCGAATCGACCCTACATTTTACTGACAGTTGTGGAATCGACCCTACATTTTTTTTTTTACGTGGTGGTAGGCCGACTCTATGTGATAAACAATTGGCAACCAAACGGTAGCTCTCCCTCTACATTCGACGGATAATGTGTACAGGTATTTAATGTAATTTTTTAGCAATTTGTTTTTGTAATTCATCCAAAGCGATATATTATGAAATTAAATTAATCACTCAATAAGTATTAACATTAGATTGTTTCCTCCATATGGCCATGGTGGTCATCAGTGACTGGAGTGCCTCAAATGTTTAGAATAATTAAAATAAAATAAATGTTGTCAACTAAAAATTTTGAACGTCATAGCTAGCTAGACATTATTTTCAATTGAAAAAAAAAAATTATAAAGCATAATACTATAATCCTATGCTTAAAATGTATTTTCTTGTGGCCGCCTGACAGCAACCTGTAAATCTGGCGCGACAGTGAACGTGTTAATAAGTAAATGTTGTTCAAATTATATCGTGTTTGATATCATTTTCATCAGAAAAATCTCACCAACATGATGTTAAATAAAATTCCAGATGAAAAAAAGTAAAAATTAAAGAAATTATATTTTTCTATTATGATTTGTCGAGCCGTGTAATCTCGTAAAGGAAACCGACTGGTGTAGCGTTACACACTTAACTGACTGCGAGCGAGATAACATGGGCGCAGCAATGACGCAGACCTAGGCGTAGGACCATCTATACTGTCACTTGTAGAATCCAAACTTACTGACTCTTGTAGAGAATTTACTGTACTGTTAGATCATCCGGTAAGTTCGTGCTGCAATGCGTTTATACACTTCATAATCTGTTTTATATTTGGAGTTACTTTCCAGAAGTTAAACCCGTCATTTAGTCGTATATCTACTGTGCTCAGTTAGAAAAGTTAAGAGAAGCAATAACAGTGAAACGTCCAGGACTTCTAAATTGAAACAAAGTGATTTTTCATCACGATAATGCCAGATCACATGTGGCACAAAACGTGCAAAAAAATTATGTAAATTCCTACCATATTCTCCGGACGTTAATCCATCAGATACGTTTCGTTTATAACATTGCAACATTTTTTAGTGGGCAACAAATTTGACAATATCAACTCTATAAGAAATAACGTTGAAAAATAGTTGAATGAAAAACAAGAAATTTTATAGTGACGGTATAATGGCTTTGCCAAAAATATGGGGTGAAGTTGCGGAATGAGATGGTGACTGCATTCTTTCGTAGGATTTGAAGGTATCAAAGATTTAAGGCTTTTACAGCCCGGATCATAATTATTATTATTGAGGCTTTTGGGTGTATATGATTATTCAATTTATCTCACAAACCCTGATGAAGTGGTAACTTTAAGTATATGAATTTAGGAAGCATCAATAAAACAAACTGAGAAAGAATTAGAATCAGAAGCAGTACATCTTTATCAAATGCAACATGATGTTGAGAATCAACATAAAACACTACAACAGTACATAGAAACACTTACGAAAATCACATTATTAAGAGAAAAAAGGAATCACAATATAAAAAATATTCAGGAAATTGCACAACAAAGTTGCTTAAAATTAAAAGAAGAAAAAGATAAAAAGGAAAAGCTTTCTCAGAAATTGAAAAATTTATTGACTTTTCATTCTTGTCTTTCTAAATGGGAAAAGAATTTAAATGATCATTTAATAATGTTTAAACAAATGTCATTACAAGATGCAAGTAGAAATAAAGTACTGGTTAATAAAAAACAGCAAAGAGACTTTATCTTGTATCGAATAAAAGAAGAAATATGGAAAATTGAATCAGAAATAGCTTACTTGGATGAACAATTACAAACAAAGGATAAAGAGAAAGAAAACGCTAATAGAATGATAATTGATATAAATACAGAATTAGAAACTCTGCATACAGAACACAAAGGTTTACATGGTACATGGAAATCTGTAGTAAATAGTATTTGTAAAAGAAATAATGTTCATGAAGAATTGCATTTTGAACAAGAGTAAGTACTGTAAAAATTAAAAATGATGTAAATGTAAATATTTTTCTATTTACCTTATGTATTTAAATTATAGTACATTAATACAAAAACATTCAAAGAAATAAATTTTGTGTAATTATTAAATTCATTAATATCTTTTTGTGGAAAAAAATATCATATAAAAATGTGGTTTCATGTTATATTTAATGAAATATTGATTTTTTAGTGAAGCACATAAATTGTATAGTAGATTATTATTAGAAATACAAAAAATAAAAAAAGAAACAGAAAAGGAAATGGAAATTAATGAACATTTAACATCTTTATCATTTCGAATAAATGATAGTATTAAAATTGCATCAAGAATAATATCAGCATGCAATGAAAAAATTACAAACAGTGAATTAGAATTATTAAATTTCACAAAAGTCAATGAACAAACACAACATAATTATAATGTTGTTCTTACTGTATGTATAACATAGCATAGTTACCAAGTAAAATGGTAAATAAAATTATTACAAACTGATATAATTTTAGAAATATCAAAGCTGTTTATATGAAGAAGAGCAGGTGAATAAAAAGTTTCAAGCTATTTTTGAACAAAAAAATGATGTAGAAAATGCAATATTTAAAAAGTTAGAAGAAAAAGTTATATGTAGCAAAACGGCACAATATATAAACGAATTATTAATAAATACAAAAAATTCTGTATTAGAATATGAAATTTCAGTTGCACGTATAGAAAATATATATGGAAATAACATTTTAGAACTAGAAAAGTTTACAAATGTAACTGAAAACCAAAAAACAGAATTGCAAGAATTGTCACAGAAGAATATTGAAAAGGAAAAACAAATAGATGAATTGCAAAAGGAAATAAAAAAACATGAAATTATGATAGAAAAGACACAAACAAAACTTCAAGGAATAAATAAATTTATTGATCAGGTTGTATACTCTTTACTTTTATTTTTCAATTCAGAGTAGAATTTAATTTAAAAATTATGTTTAATGTTTATTGAATAAATGATTTTAGATAATATTAAATATTGGTGGAGAAGATTTGAGTCCACAAGATTTAAAAATTATCAGTTTAGAAAAAAATATGCAGAAACTTCAACAAAATATTAAAAAAACGCAGCAATTCTGGATGCGTCAACAAAGTTTTGTTGTTTCATTAAGTCAACAGAGAGAGTCACAGTTACGAGAATTAAATCTCCTTGAAAAGGAAATCATGATAATGGGACAAAAAAATTTTAAATTAGAATATGCATTGACAATGCTTGCAAAAGAAGAGGAGAATGCAAATAAAATTATAATTTCTCTCAATCAAAAATTGTTACGTATAAATATAGATTTAGTGAAACAAAATGATTTAAAAAAGGAATTGGAGGATAAAAATTGTGTGATTAAAAGTGAATATATTTTGTCTTTTCAAGAATTTGAATTAGAACTTATAAAATTACAAAGTGATTTAAAACATTTGTGCACTGATAAAATAATGTTAAAAGAAGAATTAAAACTTGCACAACAAGAAAGTTTATCATGGGGAAAGAAAGTGAAATTCATAGAATGGAAATAAGACTTTTCCATTTGAAAAAAATTCAAGAAAAATTGATTCATGATATGAATCTCTGTATTACAAGAAGAGATATTATAGTTAACAAAGTATTTGATAAGCTTAAAAAAAATCCAAAAGTAAAACATAATGAAAGGGTTGTAATGCATAAACGTTTATCTGATCAAAGAATAAAAATTAAACAACTTCAAAAGGTAAGCACAAAAATAATTAATTTCTAACAAATTAGCAAACTACGTATTTTATTATTAACAGATTGCAAAAGAAACTGATAATATGGTAGAAAAATTAATGAACCAAATAACAAGTATTCGGAATAAAGTAGACAAGTGCCAGGAGTTTTTGCAAAATTTGAAAAAATCTATTAGCAGCATAGAAGATGAGATTGCTCAATTGGAATTGTTAAAATACCATGTATGTTTTAATTGTTCTGTATTACTAACATTTGTAACCTTTTAATTAGATTTTTCCATTTTCAGAATTTACATAGCTTGGTTTTTAAACAAAGAAAAGTAAAACAGTTACATAATGTTAAAAATGGTGTATATAAAATGGTTTATAAAAGTGAAAATGTGATAGAAGAAAATTTGCAAACAGAATACTGCTGCAGGGAATACTTAAAATATGTATTGGAAAGAACTGATCAAGACTTTCCAATGTTAAAAGATAGTATAAAAAGAATATTATTGGCTTTGCAAATTTTTTAAGCATGTAATCAATATATAAGATAAGATAAATATTTGATTATTATATTATCATTATACAGATTATATTATCATATTATCATACCATATTCTACGTTGATTAAATAGATTGCACAGTGATATAAAGTTTATGTAATAATATAGGCATCGTTGATTTATACAGGGTGTTTGGTAACTGGTGGTACAAGCGAAAAGGGGGTGATTCTACACGAAAGAATAAGTCGAAAATATAGAATAAACATTTTTCGTTTGAGGCTTTGTTTTCGAGAAAATCGACTTTAAATTTTCGTCGAGTACGCATGCACCCTACTATGCCGTGGATGAATGGATCTCGATGTTCGGTGTACGGTGGCCAGCATTTTCAACAATTTTTGCATTAATAAAGTAAATTTTGATAATTACATGCTTTATTATTACTCATAAACCTACGACATATGGTCTATATCGAGATCCGTTCATCCACGACATAGTAGGGTGCATGCGTACTCGAAGAAAATTCAAAGTCGATTTTCTCGAAAACAAAGCCTCAAACGAAAAATGTTTATTCTATATTTTCGACTTATTCTTTCATGTAGAATCACCCCCTTTTCGCTTGTACCACCAGTTACCAAACACCTTGTATAGTAATCATCTATAGTACTTATACACGCTGATATTGGTATCTGTTGATCCCTAATAAAGCGTTCTGCAATGTTGGCGAAACGACGGAACATTTTTGCATAAGGACATCATTTAAACGTAAGCTTCGAATACATGATCTAAATCATGGTTAATCTCTCTTCGATCGTATCTTTGATAAGAAATACTTTCACGTTAACGATTATCGAAAATTTCGTAAATATTTGAAAATACTACATTTCGTAAAGTATAATCAAACTTAGAACACGGGCATTGTTTGACGCTTTAAACACCTGATTTTCTAAATTTCATTTGTTTAACACGGTACGTAACACAATACTGCGGTAACATATAGCAATAAAATATTAAATTCCAGTGTTTTAATAATGAAATATTTTTTTCAATAATATAATATAAATTACGATATTTTGATTTCATACGTATATTTTTAATGATATTTTCACATTCTTACTATTTTTTGTATAAAAATGATAATACGTTATTTAGTATTACATTAATAGTAATGGTAGATCTACATTAATATAAGAAGTAAACAAATGAATTTAATTAATAAAAGGTATAAAACTTTAATTGTTAACAGTATTTTTAATTTATGGTAAAAGGTGAAAATTTAGTTTATTTTTTTGTTTTAAATGTTTAAATACACTCCTGTTTGTTTTGTAAATTAAAATAATTCTAAATTAAATTTAAACACTTGATAACAAACTTTAATTTTTGATAAATAATACCTGCAATTTATAAATAACTACTTTACTGGTCAATAACTACTTTTAGATACTTATTAAAGTAATTTCATGAAAATGAAGGAGGAACATCTTGGAAATTCACAACAATCCTTGGTTTCCAATAATGAAGATCAAGTTGTACCAGCTAAAACATTAGTTCAATATATAGCTGCTTCAGCAGCAGCTCTTGGGATCTTAGCATCTGGAATGACATTAGGATGGACCTCTCCTGCTGGTGACAATGGAAAAAATTTACAATCTTTGTATGGTATAAATATTTCTTCAGAAGAGTTTTCATGGATTAGTGCAATAGCTCCAGTGGGTGCAACATTAATGTGTATTCCTACTGGAATTCTTGCTGACACAATAGGAAGAAAATATTCAATGCTCTTAATGGTAGTGCCTTTTACCATAGGTTGGTTACTTATAATTTGTGCCAATTCTGTGCTTATGTTTTGTGTAGGTAGATTCATTAATGGTCTTTGTGGTGGAGCCTTTTGTGTAACAGTACCAATATACATTGCAGAAATAGCTGAAAGTAATATTCGCGGAACCCTTGGATCTTTTTTCCAATTGCATATTACTGTAGGCATTTTCATAACATATGTGTTAGGATCTATTGTTAATATGCGTATACTATCTATTATATGTGCTATTATGCCACTTATCTTTTTTGGAACTTTTATGTTCATGCCAGAATCACCTATCTATTATTTAAAAAAAGGTGATGTAGATTCTGCTAGGAAAAGTTTAATTAGACTACGTGGTGTTCAATACAATGTAGAAAATGAATTACAAAGTCATAAAGATGCATTGGTGGAAAACAATACAAATACAACTCCATTTTGGACCGTACTAAAATCTAAAGCAACTGTAAAGGGCTTTATAATAGCTTATGGCCTCATGTTTTTTCAACAAATGTGTGGTGTTAATGTTGTTGTATTTTATGCCGACAGTATTTTTGAAAAAGCAGGCAGTGCTTTAAAGTCTGATTATTCTGCTATGATAGTGGGTGCAATACAAATAGTAGCAGTTTGTGTAAGCACATTAGTTGTAGACCGTGCAGGCAGAAGAATATTACTGTTGACATCTATAATATTTTTGTGCTTAACAACATGTGCACTTGGAATATATTTCTATCTTTTACAAATTAATGAAGATGTTAGTACAATTAGGTGGTTACCCTTAGCTTCTATATGTATTTTTATTATTATGTTTAATGTGGGTTTTGGTCCACTTCCATGGATGATGACAGGGGAAATTTTTCCAGCAGAAGTCAAGGGTGTAGCTGCTAGTAGTGCTTGCTTTCTTAACTCGGCATTGGTTTTTGTTGTAACTAAATATTTCAGTAATGTTTCACAGATAATTGGTGTTGGTGAAACATTTTGGTTGTTTTCTGTAGTATGTGCTATTGGAACCGTCTTTGTATATTTATTAGTTCCTGAAACAAAAGGAAAAACTTTAGAAGAAATTCAAAGAGAATTAAATGGCTCATAATTATCATTATTTTTTTTAAAACTGTGAGACTGATGTAGGTTTAAAATTATTTTAAGTCTTTTCTTATAATTGGTTTACATAATTACCTCTAAATAGTTATATTAAAAAACCATTCATACACAAGCGAAATGTATACAAATACTTATATAACAATAAGAAAATAAAATTTTACAAAAGCAATCAATGTATTGTCTGACAAAGCAAACCTGAAGTCTCTGACGTCATCGCCTGGCCAGATGAAGGCAAAATAGGCGGGTCAGGTCATCCCCACCAAAAGAACGGAAAACTAAAAATTATTTAGTTTCGCCTTGTCCTCTTACCTACGTTGACGCGTAAGACACATATTTAATAGTGTAGACGTTAATTTATAAGCCACTCATACACAATAAATTGTTATTGTAAAGGAAACCTCAGGAGATGTATTAATATTTTTTAACAGTTAGAAAACTGAAGTGTAAATATTTTTTGCTATTCCTGAATAATAAAAGTATATTTTTTGGCAGCCACTTTTTACAGCCAATAAAAGCCATCAAACAGCCACTATTTAATGTTAAAGTTTTGAAAAATTTAACAAAATCAGACAACATGTCATCACTTTAACCGTAATATTTCGGCTTTATTTAAAGATAATATTTCGACCTTGGGCCATTACTGATAATACTTTAAGAATGGGCAAAAATCATTATTAAATATAATTACTGCCAAAAAAGGAGAGGATAGTTTATAATTAACGTCGACATTTGGTTTTTATTTTATTTCTTTACTTGTGTCAAGAAACTATTATTATTATTATTTTAAATACACTTTTCCGAACCTCAATCACAAATCCAAGTAAATTCCACATACATATATCGTCACACTAAACAAGCTATAACTTCGTTATTTTATCGAATATAACTATAAAATTTTAGGAACACATTTTTAAAGAGTTATACTTTCGATATATACAAAAAAAAAATCGATTTTTTGAAACCGTCACACTAGAATACCGCCTTGATCCTTTCGCTACGGCGGGT